>NC_081308.1:24904519-25206538 GCF_030435805.1 Mustela lutreola | reverse complement strand
GATACTAGACAATTCCTAAATCTAGTGCTATTCATATTTTAAGGCAGTGGTTTTCAAAGAGTGGTCCTTAAACCAGGAACATCGGCATCCACTGTAAACCCATTAGAAACATAAATTCTTTGTTTTTTAAAAAGATTATTTTATTTTATTTATTTGAGACAGAGCATGAGTAGGGGAAGAGGGGCAGAGGGAGAGGGCACCAAGCAAGGAGCCCGATATGGGACTCGATTCCAGGACTCTGGGATCATGACCTGTGCTGAAAGCAGATGCCCAAACAACTGAGCCACCCACGCACCCCTGAAATGTAAATTCTTAAGTCTAACCCCAGATTTGCTGAAGTAGAAGCTCTGAGTGTAAAGAACACCAATCTGTGTTTTAACAAGTCCTTCAGGTAATTCTCATGGATGCATACTAAAGTAAAAGTACCAGCATTCTGAAGGATACGATTTAGGACTTCACTATATAAACTCTATTTAGAGGAGTATCTTCTTCACTTATTCAGCTAAACTTTTTTCTAACGCGAGATCCATTCCATAGTTTATAGAAGGTCCTACCTGACTTTAATCCGACTGTTAGTCCTTAAAATCACATTCATGTTTCACCAGTCTTATTTTGGGGGGCTAATGCCACGTAAGTAGTGGGATTTGTAATTTACTTCTGGCCTGCAGTCCAATACAATAAGACAGGAAAAGAGGTCACAATCTAATTAACTTTCTAATTAAAGGAACATGGTCGCTTTCTAATTACACTTACAAAGAATAAAACTTAGCCCGTAATTAGAAAGTTACTCTGCTCTATTTAAAATTTGCACTGTGTCAGCTATTCCATCATCATTATTATTGCTTAACATTTATTCTGAAATGCACAATCTATTTTCAAAGTGTCTTTGAAGAGGTTTTATTTATCTCTCACATTGAAATTGCAAAATAGGTCAGTATTTCACAGGCTGAAACAATGAGATGCAGAAAGTTTATGGCATTCACACCATATATCATTAACAGAGTTGGGATTTGAGTTCATGGTCTTTGGTAACTACATTTTTTACACTCAGTTCCGTGGATGACATTTCTTCTCTTACTCTCTCTCTCTCTCTCTCTCTCTGGCTCTTTCGGAGGATGCCAAGACTGTTTTTAGTATCCATATGTAGCCATAGCAAGCAACTGGCTGCACATCTGCCATAAAAAGCACTCAGCTATTAGAATCAGCTCTCTGGAGAGGCTATCAGAATGCAATGCATCCATCCCAGCACTCTGGGTTTCTCATTTTGATCTCACCAACCAACCTGTGCAAACACAGAGCCAATAATAAATGTCGACCAACAGATATTGTTTCTAACATGCTCTACTCTTTCTGCTTCATAAGAAACCATGTGTACCTCCAATAAGATACAAAGACACTTTATGAAAGAAAAAGCATAATAAAATGAAAATCAGGCGCCTTTTTGTTTTACAACACAAAGCTGAAATTAAACATGTCATTGTTCACCAAAATATTGTTTCCCATTGCTGAAGAGAAGTGATGGGCCTGAGGGTCTCATGCATTACAAATCTCATGTGGTTTGGATAGCTAGTAAATCACTGTGTTTTGCCTATAGTACTTTCTGCCAAGCTCAGCGTTTATTGCTTACAGCTGAATACAGTCACCTAAGTCATCTATCACGTTTTTATAACCAACTGTAGCTTTCCTTCTTATACACCAAGGAATTGGCACATTTTCAGAATGAGAATAAGTGAGAGGTGACTTTACACACCCAAAAGTACCATGCAAGCAATAAACAATACATGAATTTTATAAGGGAGGAAAATATAGTACATTCACTGATATCAAGAGCTAAGAGCTTTTGAAATCATCCACTCACATACCAACCTCATACCTGGTTTTCCATACAGTCATCTTCCCAAATGCTTAGATCATTTAATGTGCATTTCCATGAGTGTATGCTTATTAGTGGACCAAGACTGAACATTTAATTTTTAAAAAATTTTTTAAAAAATTTTTAAAAATTAAGAACATTTAAAAAAAAGACTGAATATTTTATTTTATTTAAAGATTTTTTATTTATTAATTTGACAGAGAGAAATCACAAGTAGATGGAGAGGCAGCCAGAGAGAGAGAGAGGGAAGCAGGCTCCCTGCTGAGCAGAGGGCCCGATGCGGGACTCGATCCCAGGACCCTGAGATCATGACCTGAGCTGAAGGCAGTGGCTTAACCCACTGAGCCACCCAGGCGCCCGTAGACTGAATATTTTAGATGCAGACCAGAAGATGGAATCTCCTGTCAGGGATTTAATAGCTAGGGAAGACTTTCTTCCTCCCTCAGCATACTTCTCTAGCTTTAGTTAGTTCAAGATGCTTTGGCAAATAGTCATTTTTAATATTATCAAATCCAACCTCTTCTTTGTTAAAAGATTTTATTTATTTGAGAGAGAGAGTCAGAGAGAGCACGAGCAGGGGGAAGGTAAGAGGAAGAGGAGAGGCAGACTCCCCACTGAACAGAGAGTCCGGATTGGGACTTGATCTGAGGACCCCAAGATCATGACCCCAGCTGAACATAGATGCTTAACTGACTGAGCCACCCAGGTGCCCTTCATCAGTCTCATTTTTAATGGTAAAGATATGAGGTCCTCCTTGCTTATTTAGGCTTTTATATTCCTGCAAATCTTACCAGGATCAGCTGGTTAGGTGACATTAGCTGAAGGTGGTATATATACCTCCTCTCAAATTCTTTGTTAAACTCTTCATTGGCTCCTCACTTTCAGATCTGTTGGGTGCATGGTTCACAATTGTGATGGCGTATTAGAACTGCCTGGGGAGTTTACTAAAAGACAGATACCTGAGTTCTACCTCCAGCGATTCAGATTTAATTTCTCTGGGAGAAGCTCAAGAATTGTGATTTTTAAAAAGTTCCCACAGATGATTTGAATATTGAGAACATCTTCCTAGAATAAAGAGCGAGCAAAGGAAAATGGAAACAAGTCCCTTAAGTCTACAGTATTTCTTGTCCTTGTTTTTGCCTTATATCCTCAATGTATGAGTATAATACTCTTTTTTTATTCACTTAGAGGAATAATCTTTTCCACTCTTAAGGAAAAAAAAGTACTTTTGAGAGATCATTTCCAACCATTGTCACCTTAAAAATACAGCACTGGGTCCACAGTAACCCCTGAGATCTCTAGAAACCTTTAATAGAATGTTATTCTGAAAAAGCTCTAATCTTTTTTTGACTTTATTTTTTTAGAGCAGTTTTAGATTCACAGGAAAATTGAGAGGAAGGTACAGAGATTTCCCATGTACCTCTCATCCCCACAAAAAAGCTTTAATCTTTAATCACAGTTCATTACTTGCTTCTCTTCCTAGTCCTCTTCTTTGTACTGCTTTTAACTACAATATTTTTTTTGGACAGGAATTTAGAAAGAGTTTTAAAAAGAGATTTCCAAAAGCAAGTAAAAAAAAAAAAAAAAGAAGTGTTAAAATGAGACTCTGATTTTCTGCAAGTCATGTCACTTAACTCTCTGTGACTGCTTTGTACAATCCATAAACTATGCAACCAGACTATCATAATTATTTACACGTTTTATTTACACTGGCATATTATAAACTCTTTTGGAATAAGAACAATGCATTGTTCCTTGGGTTACTTTATACAGCACTCTTTCTAGTAGGTTCAAAATTTAGCACCGACACTGAGGTTTGCATTTAACCTTGTACCATTTTTCAGTCCTCATCCCTCACATACTCATACTGTTGTTTTTGTCCATTTATATTTTTTATTTATTTTTATTTTTAATTTTTTAGAGAGAGAGAGAAAGTGAAAGAGTGCAGGGCAAGGGGGTGGAGTAGAAGGAGAAGGAGAGAGAGAACCTTTAGCAGGCTCCCCACCCAGCATAGAGCCCCACACAGGGCTCAGTCTCATGATCCTGAAATTAGGACCTGAGCCAAAATCAAGAGTTGGATGCTTAAGCAACTAAGTCACCCAGGTACCCCAGCTTTTGTTCATTTTTACAAAAGATCTTTTATTTTACTCCTAAAGCTATTAAAAGTGCACTAAACAATAAAAAGAATTATATACCATGACCAAGTGGATTTATACCAGGTATGCAAAGCTGGTTCAATATTGAAAATCACCTGATGTAATCCATCACCTCATTAGGCTAAAAAAATCTACATGATCATGTCAATAGATGCAGAAAAAGCGCTCGACAAAATTTAATGCTCATTTGTGATAAAAACACTCAGTAAGCTAGGAATTAAAGGGAGCTGCCTTGGTTTGATAAAGATCAGCTACAAAGACCTACAGTTAACATTACACTTGATGGTATGAAACTCAAAGCTATCCTAATAAGATCAGGAACAGGAGAAGTATGTCTCCTGTTGCCACTGCTTTTCAACATGGTAGTTGAAATCTTAGCTAATGCAGTAAGTCAAGAAAAGGAAATAAATGATGTACATATCTGGAAAAAAGAAATAAAGCTGTTCTTGTTCACAGATGACATTTTACTTATATAGAAAATCTGAAAGAATTGACCCCAAGCCCCTGGAACTAGTAAGTGATTATAGCAAGTTTGCAGGATGCAAGGGTAGTAAACAGAAGCCAATCTATTTCCTATATACCAGTGTGACCATGCGGAATCTGAAATTTAGCATTTATATCAGAACCACCAAAAATGAAATGCTTAGGTATAAGTGTAACAAAATACGTATAAGGCCCCATAGGAAAAAATTACAAAACTTTGATGAAAGAAATCAAAGGGCTAAATAAATAGATATTCCATTCCAACTATAGTCAACATGTCAGTTCTTCACAACTTGATCTATTGATTCAATATAATCCCAGTGAGAATTCCAGCAAGTTATTGCATAGCTTTCAACAAAGTGTTTATAACGTTTATACATGTAGCTGCAAAAGACCTAGATTAGCCAACAAAATACAGAAGGAGAAGAACAAAGTTGGAGGATTAATACTGCCTGATATAAAGATTTACTATAAAGCTACAGTAATTAAGAGAGTATAGTACTGGAAAAATAATAGACAAATAGGTTGAAATAGTAGAACAGAGGACCTGGAAAGAGATCCACATAGGCATAGTCAACTGATCTTTGACAAAGGAGAAAAGGTAATACAATGGCGCTAATATAGTCTTTGCAACAAATAGCACTGTAACAACTGGACACTGATATACAAAAAAATTAATTCTAGACACAGAGCTTAAACTAGTCTCAAAAATTAACTCAAAATGGATCATAGACCTAAATGTAAAACACAGAACTATAAAACTCCTAGAAGATAATACATGAAAAAATTTAGATGATTTGGACTTGGCTATGAGTTTTTAAATTTTTTATTTTTAATTAATTAATTAAGAGCACGAGCAGGGGGAGGGGCAGAGGGAGACAGAATCTCAAGCAGACTCTGTGCTGAGCGCCAAGCCTCAATTTCACGACCCTGAAATCACGACCCAAGCTGAAATTGAAAAATCCAATGCCTATCTGACTGAGCCACCCAGATGCTCCAGCAATGACTTTTTAGGTACAGTATCAGAGGCACAATCCATGAAAAAAAGAATTGATGAGCTAGAATTCATTGAAATTAAAAATTATAATTCATTAAAATTAAAAATAAAAATAAAAGTTAAAATTAAAAATTAAAAACTGTCAAGAGAATGAAAAGACAAGCCAAAAATAGGCAGGACGTATTTACAGATGATACATCTGATAAAAAAACTCTTAAAGCTCAACAATAAGAAAACAAAACAACTCAACTAAAAAATGGGCCAAAGACCTTGACGACACCACACCAAGAAAGATACCCAGGTGGCAAATAAGTGTATGAAAAGATGTTCCACATCATACGTCATCAGGGAAACACAAATTGAACAAAAATTAGATGGGAATGGCCAAATTCCAGAGCAGTGACAACACCAAATGTTGAGGATATGGAGGTATAGGAACTCTCATTCATTGATGGTGGAAATACAAAATGGTACAGCCACTTTGGAAAACAGTTTGGGAGTTTCATACAAAACTAAATATACTCTTACCATATAATCCAGCAGTTATTTTCTTTGGCATTTACACGAAGGAGATGTAAATCCAAAAAACTGTACATGAATGTTTATTACAGCTTTATTCACAATTGCTCAAACTTGGAAGCCACCAAGATGTCATTCAGTAGGTGAATAGATATAGATAGTGGTACACCCAGACAATAGAATATTATTCATCATTAAAAAGAATTGTGCTATCAAGCCATAAAAACATTTGGAGGGAACTTAAATGCATACTACTAAGTGAAAGCAGCTAATTAGTAAGGGCTATATATTGCACAACTCTAACTATATGACATTATGGAAAAGGCAAAACTATGTAGACAGTAACAAGATTAGTGGTTGCCAGGGACTGGGGGGGGGGGCGAGGACGGATGAACTGGCAGGTCATAGAGGATTTTTAGGGCAGTGGAACTATTCTGTATGGTAATATAATGTTGACGGATGTTATTATACATTTCTCCAAACCCACAGAATGTACACCAAAAATGAACCCTGATGTAAACTATGGACTTGGGTAATTATGTGCCACTGTAAGTTCATCAACTGGTACAAGTTTATCACCCTAGTGGGTGATCTTAATAATGGGGAGAGGGGAGGCTATGGCTCTGGTTTGGGCTGAGAGCATATATGAACTCTCTGTATTTGCTGCCCAATTTTCCATAATTCTAAAACTGATCAAAAAGTAAAGTTTAGGGTAGCTTGGGTGGCTCAGTTTCTGGGCGTCTGCCTTTGACTCAGGTCATGATCATGGGGCACTGGGATTGACCCACACATCAGTCTCCCTGCTCAGTGGAAAGTCTGCTTCTCTCCCTCTCCCACTCCCCCTGCTTGTGTTCCCTCTCTCGCGGTCTCTCCATCTCTGTGAAATAAATAAAAATAAAATCTTTTCTAAAAAAGTAAGTCAATTTTAAAAGTGCATCAAATGTATCTCACTTTTAAATATAAATTTTAGAAGATATTAAATGACACTTAAATATCTTTTTGAAGACCTTTTCTATATAAACATTTGATTCCAGCATTAGCATTCATTTCATTAGTAGTGTTTTACAGTAAAAACAAATGGCAATTGTGCTCATTGCATATGGCATAGTTTTAGCTCTTTTAGAAACACTTCAAAATTTTTTTAAGCACAAATATTTTATCTCAACTTTTAACATGTGTAATAAATACCAATATAGGAAATCTTTTCTTACATGGAAATTATTTATGATAAAGCTGTACAGAAGTCATTCATGCTATCACAGCATTAGTTTCTAGGTGTTTCTCTTGCCAGTCTCAGATAAAGGGGAAAGGACTGCATTTAGAGGTATGTGCTTTTTTTTTTTTTTTTTTTCTGAGAGAGAAGAAGAAAGAGTGTGAGATTGTGTGCAAGCTGTGGGGGAGGGCAGAGGGAGAAGGAGAGGGAATCTTAGGTAGGTTCCACGGAGCCTGACGTGGTACTGGATCTCATGACCCTGAGAGGATGACCTGAGCCAAAATTGAGAGTTGAACGCTTAACTGACTGAGCCAACCAGGCACCTCTGCATTCAGCAGTATTATAGTAGGAGGACTCTGGTTAGCCTTGGTGATCTCCACGGCAAGTGCAGAAAAAATGCGTAGGAAGAAATAGTTTTAAGAAGCCTCTAGCTAGGGTACCTGGGTGGCTCAGTCGATTAAGCTTCTGCTTAAGGTCGCCATCCCAGGGTCCTGGGATTGAGCTCCACATCCGGCTTCCTGCTCAGCGGAGAGTCTGCTTCTCCCTCTACCCCTCTGATCTCCTCCTGATCTCTCTCTCTCACACTCTTGTTATTAAATAAATAGTTTTTTTTTTTTTTAAAGCCTCTAGCTAAAAGAGAAAGAAAGGACAGGGTGGTGGATTGACCATGGGGAAGCAAGAGAAAGAGAGGGATCAAAAATGAATTCCAAAGTTCTAACTTGGGTGACTGTATGATGTCACCAAGTGAAAAAGAAAATATCAGAAGAGGAGAAACAGTTGAGTCTGTGACCCTGTCGTACCTCCCAGTTGAGATGGAAGTAGAGAGTAAAATCTGAGCTAGATGAGAAATTTAGAGAGCCAAGAGTACATAGTCGGTGGTGAGAGCCATTCTGGAATGAGACTGCTTTGAGAGAATTGAAAATGAGAAGGCAGGAGACCAAGCCTTGGGGAGCTCTAAGAGGTGAGTGGCCATTGCTTGGTTTGAGTAGCACAGAACCAAGGCAGCTACTTCATGATAGCTTATAAAAGGAAAGAGCTTTGGGGAAGGGTAAAGACATAGTGTCAAATGCAACAGAGAGGACAATGTGAATAGGGTGAAAAATATCTCCTTGGGAGTGAGAACATTTCAACTGAATTTTGATGGTTGAATTCAGACAGCTGTGGGCTGATGACCAAGTGTGATGTCATGCAGGAGTGGAACTAGGATGAGGCAAACAAGGCGCTTTGGGAACAAAATTTAAGGAAGCCCTCATTCTTATGATCCTTCATGTTCTGGAGAGAAGAGGTAGATATAAACCCATTAGCCAAATACCCAGGCAATGTCCAAGCTCCAGGTTAAGTAGTTAGCCCTAGGGAGGTCTGGAGGCACATAGACCTTAGAGACAAATTCATGGTGGGGAATGGCTGCTGCTCTAGGACAAAATGTCCAAGGTCAAGGTTAGCAGGGGGAGCAAATGAATCACTGACCTAGGGCAGTAGATCCTAGATCAAGTCATCTTACATTACAGTGAACCATATGAAATTTCTGACATTTGGCCATTTCATATCTACAGAATGGCAATTTCATATGTTTCAGCATAATAACTTCTTTTTTCCACCAACACACATGTGGTGCTGGGACCTGAATGGAGTCCAAATTGAAAAGTAAGTGTTTAGAGGTACTAGCTGTGAATGCGAATGTATGATAATCAAGTGACCCTTATCATGCGCAAAACACTTTTTGGCATATTTTGTCATTTTTATCCACAATCCCAGTAGCATTTTTTTCTAACTAGACTGTAAATTCCTCTAGTAGAAGGGTATTTTTGGCACTCGTAGATTCAAAGCTTTAAAAAGCCACATTTGGAGCACCAGTAGGTATACAATCGATTCTCGATAGATGGAAGATGAAGGAGGCATTACAAGATGTTCTCCATACATGAAAGCTAGATTTTCCTTGAAAGAGAGCAATAGCTTTTAGCATCTTTACATTGGTAATACTTTTAGTAATGGCTTGGATACAATATGATAGCTAGATAGCTAGCCAGACAGATAAATAGATAGGTGGATGGATAAATATGAGGATATAGACACAGAGATTTGGCTTACTTTTGCTATTTTTATTATGCATTGCCTTTCATGCTTTCAGTAGGTTTTAAACCTTTGAGGAAGTTTTTCCCTTGTGCCATTTGAAATGTGAAAGGTAGTTTAAATTTAGACATACTTATTTTATTAAAACTCATTGCTTTTCTTATCAGTGAACTCATGCCATGCAATTTTTGGGCAAAATTATTTCAAGTGAAGCTGAGAGGGGCTCCGGATTCAAGTATTCAATTCATTTTCTCTTTGCATAAAAATATCTCATTGCAGAGATAGGTTTCTAATTTCCAGCTGTGGTTTTCAAGTCTTTTTTCAATGATTTCTATGTTCGTATTGGGCCAGGCAAGCAATTTATATTAGTTCAAGTGGAGCTATTGGGATGCACTGCTAAATGCTGCTAAAAGAAGAATTATATAGAATAACAAATGCGATGTAATATATGTACATATATATGAATTTATTTGTGCTTTGTCTGTGATTATGTAATTCGCAAATTCACAGATTATGCATCTTGATAAATGAAATGGTATCTAGGGCTGTTTCTATCCCTTAAGTGCAGTGTAGAAAGAAGAATGTGAATCTTTTACCAATTTCCTGGATACCCAAATTCCGCCTTAGATATACAATTCCTTATTTACAATTTGAAATTTCTAAAAGCTCTGAAAATGGGAAGTTTTTCGGTAATGTAACTCATTTGGTGGCAAAAATTTCCTTGAAGCTGGTAAAAGGCAGTTTATAGTCATTATTTATTGCTTAGTGTGAGTATTCATATGTTTTGTTGCAGATATTACTCTGGTTATGAGTTACTGCCCCTGAACTCTCTTGAGATGGTAGGTGATATACATGGTATAGATATACCATATGATATTACCACATTCTGAATAATTTTGAAGTCAGAACCACACCCTTAGAAGGAGCTGATGGACTTCACCCTGTCTCCTTCCCTCGGCAAAGTGCTCTCAGGATATCTGAACAGATACTAGAGGATCAAGGACTCTGGGCTTTACCTCAAGAGCCAAGTGAAAGGATTTAAGGGAGTAGATTAGAGTGTGTTGACCAGTATTCTCTAAAATCAAATCGAGGGCATGTGAAAAAAAGTATAATTGTTGTTGTCATCTTTTTTCCCAGCTTTATTGAGATATTATTGACATACAACATACATTAAAGGTATATCATGGGATGACAGGATACACGTAAATATTGTGAGGTGATTACCACAATAAGGGTAGTTAACCCTTCCATCCCCTCACATAATTACCATCTTTTGTGGTGATAACTTTTAAAATCTACTCTCCTAAAAACTTTGAAATATATTATGTAATATTGTTAGTTATAGAGACTATGGCATTAGATTTCCAGAATGTATTCACCTAATAGCTAGAAGTGTGCACCCTCGGAGCATCATCTCCCCATTTCTACCATCCAGTAGAAATCAGTTTATATGAGGTCAGCCTTTTTGATTCCACATATAAGTGAGAACATACAGTATTTGTTTTTCTCTATTTTATTTGACTTGATGCCTTCAAGATCCATTATGTTGTCACAAAAGGCAGGGTCTCCTTAATTTTGTGGCCGGACCGTATTCCACTGTGTGTATATACCATATTTTCTTTATCCATTCATCCACGGAGGGACAGTTAGGTTGTTTTCCTGTCTTGGCTATTGTGAATAATGCTGCAATGAACATGGAGGTGCAGAACGTTCTTTGAGATAGCGACTTCATTTCTTTCAGATACATACCTGGAAATAGGATTGCTGGATCATCTCATAGTTCTATTTTTAGTTTTTTGAGGAAACTTCATACTGTTTTCCACAGTGGCCACTCCAGTTTACATCCCCACCAACAGCACCAAGGGTTACCTTTTTTCCACAGCTTTGCTAACAGAATATAGTGTTTTTTTTTAAAAGATTTTATTTATTTATTTGACAGAGAGAAATCACAAGTAGATGGAGAGGCAGGCAGGGAGAGAGAGAGGGAAGCAGGCTCCCTGCCGAGCAGAGAGCCCGATGTGGGACTCGATCCCAGGACCCTGAGATCATGACCTGAGCCGAAGGCAGAGGCTTTAACCCACTGAGCCACCCAGGCGCCCCCAGAATATAGTTTTGTAAAAGAGGAAAGAAGTGTTTCCAAACCAGCACCAGAATTCTTAATCCGGTATAGTGAAACTCTCCATGCATGTTAACACATGAATGGAAATTATGCCTGTTTTACCCATGTCGGTCACTTGCACCAAATTCCCCAAGAAATGACCCAGAAATGATTGAAAACTGCCTCATGAGATAGTGGCAGGAAGAAAATAATACTGATAGTGGGAAACTGAGGGACCCAGGTATTGTCTAAGGCAGTTAAAATAATAATAGTTATCACTTCCTGAACAATTCTATAGGGCATAGTACTATGTGCTATGATCTTCCAATTCACAAGGGGCCTAAATGAATAATACAGTGGCTGTGGAAATAATTTAGTATTTTAACACTTGGGTATTCAAATGTGTGCTGAAAACAGAAATCTGGGCTAAGAAGATATAACTGCTTTAAGAGCTCATCTCCTGCCCTACCTCCATCCCCATACAGTTCCAGCATGAATTACCCTTGCGAAAAGGGGCTTTAAAAACTTAAATCTTAGGACTTTGCCTTCTCTCTAATGTCCTGGTATAAATAACCAATTCGTATGAGAAAGTTGAGTTGGCTTGCAGCCCCGCAGCATTACACAGTCTTTAGCCAATATAGATACTCTAAACACGCCAAAAATAACTCTCAAATTCCCACTAGAAAAGTGTGGCCTGAGGGAAAAAAGGAGTATATTTAAAGATAGAAGAATTAATCAATTAAACCTTCTTCTATCTTGCGTGTGTATGAATGTACATTTAGGTGCTGTATTTTTGTGCATGTACACAAACACACTAACTGGATTTCCATAGGTGAATTCTAGCAGATGCTTACTGCTTGTCTCATTAAACAATTACTGGGTAATAAACAGCCTCCTACACTGACATGGAAGGACACTCTTCTTAGAGGGAGAAATGCACTGGATGGAAATCTCTATACCAATCCTGTCTTCAGGATTCACTGGTTTGGATATACCAGACCCAAAACTCTTCTATTTCTTCACTGGGCATGGTGAAAGGTATATTTAAATTGTGTCTCAGTAGTAGCCATGAGTGTCTTCCACGTTTCTATGCAGATGGATTTTTAAAAAGAGAGACATACAAATATCCACACCAAATAAGGAGGTACAATAAAGAAACAGGGCTTCTCATTTTATCTAATAGTTGCCACTTATTGCTTGATTACTTTGTGCCAGGGACTGTGTTAGCATTTTACACACAGCATTAATTTAATCATTACTGTAATACCAGGAAAGTATATTTCCACTGGATATGGGAGAAAATTAATCTAATGGCACAGAATTAAGTCATTCACCCAAAGCTAAGTTTAGTAAAAAGGAGGAGGGGGTGCTCAAAGGGGGCCATCTGATTTCAGAACCTGACCAGCCCACAATCCTGCTCCTGGGTGGCTTGCCAATTCTAATGACCAGGTGGCATAATATTGTTCCAATATTTCTGTACTTTGAGCTGACCCAAGACTGAGTTAAAATAAAAAAAAAAAAAATCCTCTGAAACACTTTTCCCTAAAGTGGCTCTTCACTCATCAATACCTTTCCTATTTCATCTCAGAAAGCCCTGTCTCTAGGGTTAAATTCCCTCACATCTGTTCACTCCACCTCCATGCCCCTTGGCACTTAGGTGTTAGTATGTGCTATTCAAAGACAGCATAAAGTAAAAGCCAGAAGGAAGTCTTTGATAATGCCACATTCTTCTCCCTGTTGTAAGATGCTCAAGCCACTGAAAGACTGAAGAGTGTGTGAATAGAATCTTTCTCCTGGAAGTAAGTGGAAGAGACTGCTGTCACTAACTATAGAAACGATGCAGGGCAATTTCTGTGAAGCCAGAAATTCATTTTTTATACCTCAAAAATTTGGAAGGAGGATGAGAAAAGATTAAAAAAAAAGTCACATTAGATATAGCAAGATTTCTTTCCAGTATTTACATGGGACAGATGAAGAGTAAAAATAATTTCGTCATTGGGTTCAAACTATCTTCTTATTAACTGTTGACTTCTCAGTAATTAAAATACCAAAAATGATAGCACTTCTGAGTAAAATCAGATAATAGAAAAAGATATACAGCCAAGCACTCTAGAGCTAAAAATGGATTGCCAAAAGTTCAGGAATTGAAGGTTGTATACTATTTCTGCATGGTTCCTTTTACTAAGAATGCACTGTCAGGAACATACGGTTAACTGTGGACCAGCAATTGACGACCGAATATGATCCAGTTGCTCCAAACATATTTAATCACTGAACGTGATGCCTACTGCCTTTTAATTGTCTTGGCTTTTCAAATTTGAGTGTTACCCAGAAAAATAAAGCAAAATACAGCAGCTACCTTGATCAGCTGGTTCTTACTGCAGCTTTCCAAGACCTCTTCAGTGGTGATGAGCAGACTTTTCCCCATCTCTCTTGGCAAAACCCCGTGTGCCCTAGAAGATCCAGGTCCAGCCTGAAAGCTACTTAATTCTTACACTCAGGCGTGTGATTGCCTCATTTTCTGGAACTGACTCTCTTATGTGATTTTCTAATTCTCTGCCATCGGTATTTGTACCATTTGTTCTTGTTGCTTGAACCTTCCTGTAAGCTTCTGCAGAAGACTGTCTTGCTCATTTCTGTTTCCTTTGGAGAGTTTTCTTGCTCTTGAAGAACTCAGAAAGTAGTTGCAAATTGATTGGGAAAAACTGTCACCTCCTGAAAATTACAGCTAATCAGCATTAGGCTGAAACTGACATGGTTATTCATCTGTTGAAATAACTCATTATAAAAAATGACTTAAAAAGGTGGCTGATAAGTTAAAGGTGCTTCTCAAATATCTCTACTGAATTCTCTCTAGTTTCTTTCTTAAAACCACAACAGGCTAAATGGTGTGAATGCAAAATAAACTCTGACCTAAATCTTTTTCCCAATGTTGGGGCTCTGCTGCCCCAAGACAAGGATGGTGGTGTGAATGGAGAAGGGAAAAGAGCCCGCTGACAGATAAGAACTGGCAGTGTCAGCTGCTGGACTCTCTGACGATAAGACCCCCAGAGTGGCGAGGAACAAGTTGCTGGAGCATCCTAAATTTGAAGGAATGCCCTTTAATGATCTTTCTTCCCTCCACTTCCTTGTACCAAGGATCCTTCTGATGTGCAATTTTGTCCTCCTCGATGAACTTATTCATTAAGAGGGAGTGCCCTCTTCAAATGATTGATGTCAGTTATCCTACTAGACTCATCTCCCGTTTCATTTAATGAATCAGCCTTCTGCTTTATAAATCAGTTTCTGGCAAGCTGGCTTGGCATTCTTCACTTCTTTACAGCTTGGTCACTCCTAAGTAAGCAGATTCATTTATGTTTCCATTGCTGTGAATCTGAGGACTGGACCCTGAACCTATGAGAAAAATTTCAAGAGCAGTCCTTGTGTGTTTATGAGTTGAGGCACACTGCTTATGCTAAAATATTTCAAGAGCCTGGCTCTGTTTTAAGAATAACTATGGACTCTGAAAAACAATCTGAGGGTTTTGAAGGGGCGGGGGGTGGGGGGTTGGGGGAACCAGGTGGTGGGTATTATAGAGGGCACGGATGGCATGGAGCACTGGGTGTGGTGCAAAAATAATGAATACTGTTATGCTGAAAATAAATAAAAAATAAATAAAAATTAAAAAAAGAATAACTTGTAATTCTGATTATTGCAGTCCATAATATCCAGTAGGCAGTCTATACATATTTGTTGAATTAAATGGAATCTTTTGCTAGCCACAAGCCACAGCCAACAATGGCTTCATATTATTATTATTATTATTTTCTTTACCAGAATTGTGGGGTTGGGGTGGGGCAAGAGAAAAGGAGGCTGAATTCACAAGAAAAGCAATGAGAAGAGAAAAGGACTCAGTTCCCATAGGTAGATGGGTGTCAGAGGGCGATCTATGTGCAGATCAAGGTATGACTGAGCTTGACTGGGTGGAGACAAGGTGGGGGAAATCTGGAGGGGTAAGGATGACAGAGAAGGCAAGGAATCTTATGACTTCCTTAAACAGGAAGCTATGGGGAGAGTAATGAATGATCTAAAGAAGGATTCTTAAGAGAAATTTGGTATGATACAATAATCAAAATGCTCCATAAGTTCTCTTCTTAAGAGTCTATAATATTTCATTGGCTTTCTGGAATTGCAATTATGGCCTTTTGTTTTTGTGGGTGCATGAACAGACTTTTTAGGGGTAGTACTATCAAAATAGGTGATCTCTAGGACTACTTGTTCAGGATGGAGTAGCGAAGGTACCCAGTCACCACTTGGATAAACAACAGAGCTACTTGTGTATTTGCATCATGGCTGACTTAACTCATGGAGCTAAGATATAAAAAGACACAATAAATCAGAGGTGGGTCCTGATGGTTTTGAAAACACAACCAGACAGATACAGAAATATGGTTCAAGATTATTTTAAAGGGAGAACTACTGAGAAATGACTAGGTGAAATTGTTCGAGATTTTTCTTCAGGCAACCTTCCCACCTTTTCCACAAGAAACAAATCCACAAGATTTGGTGGCCCATTTTCTTACTGACTTAAAGCAGGAAAGTGTAGCAATGGTCATAGATATTGGGACTCAGATATAAAATTCCAAACCTTATCTCAGAGAGAAGGAAAAGAAGAGGAAAGTTGTGCTAGAGTTGTAAATAATTGGAAAACGCTCATGAAGGGCTACCCAGGATGGCATAGTACACTGAGTTTGGAGGGCCAGAAGTTCCAGATTAAGTTTTTATGGGAGCAATGACTAAGAATTACCAAACAATCTTAGCCTTCATTGAATGAAGGAAGAGGGCTGCATTCTCATTGATGGCAAAGACTGAGAAAGAGAAAGAGGCTGCGGATTTGACTGCCAACCCTGTAGAAAAGCAGCTGGGCCTCAGCTGCTTGAAGCCCGAGGACCTCAAACCAGCACAGCTCCCATAAGCAGTGATCATGTGCATTCTCTCTGGAAGGTATATGTATTCCTGCCCTGCCCCGCTCAGTGGCCATCCATCCCGGGCCACTGTACAGACTCCAGCAAGGCAGAAGATGGTCCCCATCACCTTATTTGTGTCACTCTTACACAGTGAATCCTTATCCATTAATCACATTTTCTTGCTCTTTGAAAAGACCTTTGAGGGGCGCTGATTAAACCCGAATGAGATTAGGCACAGATAATTTTTTATGTGCTAGGTCCTAGGACTGATGGGCTGAATTTTGAAGTACATGGTCATGCCTCATCTGGAAGCGTCTCTAGAGCCCTTGAAAAATCCAAAGGAGGAGGGCCACATGGCTGTGAATAACAAGTACTCCTGGATGTACAGATAAATATCGTGCCCCCTGGGCAGATGAATATAAATGTTTAGATAGAGAGTGTGCAGAATAATTTTACTTGCCTGAATTTTTATTTCTTTTTAAGATATTTCTTTCTTTCTTTTTCTTTTTCTCTTTCTTTCTTTGACAGAGAGAGAGAGAATGAGAGACAGAAAGAGAGAGAGAGAGAGAGAGAGAGAGAGAGAGAGAGAGAATACAAGCAGGGGAAGCAGCAGGCAGAGGGAGAGGGAGAAGCAGGCTCCCACTGAGCAGGGAGCCTGATGCAGGGCTCCATTAAGGGGCCCTGGGATCATGACCTGAGCCAAAGGCAGATGCTTAACTGACTGAGACACCCAGGTGTCCCTGAATTTTTGTTTATTTAAAGAGTGTGAGGGTTCTCATTGGAAGAGGAGGAGTAAAGAAGAAAAACTGTATTCCCAAGGGACTACACTCAGCAAGGCGGGCTGAGGGCAGGGGCTCTGAATGCCAAAGTGGAAGGTATTAAAAGGGCAAGTACTAGAACAGTTTTCCTCTTGTTGGGAGAGAGAAAGAGAGAGAGAGATTAACTACTCAAGAGTAGAAAACTTTGAGGAGATGACGAGAAATCTACAGAGGAATTGGGGCAAAGTTTTCTGGGTAATATGGTGAGTAAACACTCCATGCCCCAATTCTGTCATGTTGAGGAAATGTTTTTTTTGTTTTGTTTTGTTTTGTTTTTAAACAATCTGCTTATTTTCCCAGTGTCTTCCCTTTGTCCTGAGAATAAAAATGCTAACTCCTTGGCCTGGCTTACAAGGCTTGTCCAATCTGCTGCTTCAACCTGATTGTCTGCTCCCTCCTCATTTCACTTCTGTCCAGTCCAGTACCCTCAAATTCCTCAAATTCCTCCATCTTGCCAAGCTCCTTCTGGCCCCTGCCTCCCACCCCCCCCAACTCTGCCTGGAATGTTTATCTCCAAGAGCTTTAGATTGCTTGGTTGTCCTCAACTCACATGTCACCACTTCAGCGAGGTCTTCTCTCTCATCACTCTGTATGGAAGTGTCCCCTTCACCTATCACTTTGTATTCCGTATTTAGGTTTCTTTTCTTTGTAACATTTATCAAGACCTGAGAAAATATTTGCTTAAAACACTGTATAGAGTCTATCTACTCCATGAAACACAAACGTTGAGGGGTACTGGTTTGTCTTGGTCACCAGGTATCTCAGCATCTCAAAGAGTTCCTGCCTCATATGACATCCCAGAAAATAGAGATTGTATAGTCAAGGCAATCTTTCAACTTTCTGGTATCAGAGACAGGCCTCAAGGCAAACTAGGAATATTCATTTACATTTTTCAAAGTTCAAGTCAAAACATGAGAGGAGAATTTCAAATTGCATTTCTTACAACAATAAAAGCTCTTCCAGCAGTTTACCTCGGTTTTTTTTTTTTTCCTTGCACTTATCCCCATGAGGTTGATAAAAACAAGTTTCATTGTTTCTTAGTTTTAAGATAGGAAAACTACAGGTGCATGATAAGTCAGCAGTGTATTTCAGATCAGAGCACAGCTCTTTTCACATTGGCCCTGTCTACATTCCATCCAAACTTCTATCAGACTTTATTGCTTCCCTTTGAAAAAATGGGCTAAACCATCAAAAACAAAATAATATTAAATATAAACAGGAACAGAATGACCTAGCTGCTTTGACTTTTATGTAAAGTCTGTATCACCTACATCCTATGTGTCACTATTTGAAACCCCTGAGAGAAGTAAGTCTGCACATGTCTCAAAAGGGTTATTCCTTTTCGACTGAAATAATGGACTACATTCTTGCTCTGTTTTGGAAAAGGAAAAAGAAGTCTCAAACTCACAGATGAGGTGATGCGTATTTTCCCACATAGTGCATAGCAAGTTTAGCCATAGAAGAGTAGGAAGGAATCAGTAGCATATATTAATCCCAGTGAAAATTCATGACAGAAAGTAATTAAACTGGAGATAACCCAAGAGGGGAAAAAAATTAGCCTACATAGATCTTATAAATTACCAGGCTGAGTCCACAATTTTCATTTACGAGAGTGATATTAGGTATCATTCTCCTACAACCTACCTCATAGAGGCGTACATTCTCCTACAAGAGTCTCTGTTGCTGTTATTGTGACATTTTAAGTTTCACATTTTTTCAGTGAAACACGCATGAAAGTCTGAATTCTTCCATGGAAGAATTGTGTCTACTGGGTAAGAACATGCATCTGCTCTTCCTTTCCATTATATTAGATTATTTTGTTTGTTTCTTTATATTATTAACATATAATGTATTATTTGTTTCAGGGGTACAGGTCTGTGATTTATCAGTCTTATTTATTTACTTAAGAGATTTTATTTATTTATTTGACAGAGAGGGAGTGAGAAAGAGAGATCCAGAGAGCAAGCAAGAGAGAGCACACAAGCAGGGGAGGGGGCAGAGGGAGAGGGAGAAGCAGGCTCCCCACTGAACAAGTAGAACAACGTGGGGCTGGATCCCAGGACCCTGGGATCATGACCTGAGCCGAAGGCAGATGCTAAACAACTGAGCCACCCACATGCCCCCTAGATTATTTTAAATACAAATATGTAGTATTTGAAAAGAATGAGTAGAATGGATCATATTTGCATCCTAACATTTCAAAATATATGAATTTGGCAATTTTTCTAAAACATTTTCTAAAACATTTTATTTGTATAGTAAACCATAAAATGAAAAAGCAGGGAGGAAGAAACCAAAAATGTCTGTACATCATAAGGGTTCTATTTCTATGTATGGGATAAAACGGTTAACTATGTCAAACCAAAGATAAAGCCTATTTAGATATCAAATTATAAGTGAAAAGACTGAATTATATTTTCTTTCAAGGTATTTAACTTTTTTCAGTGACAGAATTTACAACTCAGACATTCACATTCAAAATAAAGAACATAAATAGTCTATGTAGTCCATGTATGAATTCTACGTATGAACTTCTATATGAATAAGTTAAGTTTTGATCACCTGTAGGTATCTAGATATATGGTTCGGGTAACATTGATGATATTTGGGGTGCCTGGGTGGCTCAATTGTTAAGCGTCTGCCTTTGGCTCAGGTCATGATCCCAGGGTCCTGGGATTGAGTCCCACATCAGGCTCCCTGCTCAGCAGGAAGCCTGTTTCTCCCTCTCCCACTCCCCCTGCTTGTGTTCCCTCTCTCACTGTGTCTCTCTCTATGAAATAAATAAAATCTTTAAAAAAATTGATGCTATTTTAAAATTAAACATTTTCCACATTTTATACAGCCTAAAATGACAACGTGGTTATACTGCCTATGTTCACACACCTCCATTTAAATTTGAGGACCCTGAATTACAGTGAGGCTAAGTGACTTGTATGAAGTCATTCATCTCAATACTAACAAAGGCAGAACCAGGGTCCTGGCCTTCTGACGCCAACCCTGGCATTCTTTGTCACTGCAACCATACTATGGTGACCACTTCTCCGAGGAAAATTTAGTGGGCTGTGTATATATTTGTTCTGGATTACAATAGCCCGTATTAAAGCAATGTTTCCTATAAGCATATTTCAAACTTATTGAGTCCAAAGAACGTGGATCATTCCTCTGCTTATGTTCCTATTTCTAGATTATTGTGGTCTACTCCAAGTAGAGAGATTCTACATTGGAGTCAAATGAATTTAGCAGGTGCTTCCTTGAAAGAGGTGTGAAATGTTCTATTTTAAGTTAACAGTTGAGATTCCCAAATCAAGATTCAATTCACATTTGATGTTTAATTTCTCACAACTGAAATTTTCTTTTGTCATTTAGAAACATTTTAATTTGCATGTGAGATGAAAAACAAAACGAAGGAGTATGGGAGAATGAGTAGAGATGAAATCTATATGCGTCTTTTGTTCTTTTTCCTGCCCAGAGGGATGTAAGCTAAGATTCACTATATACATAACTATAAAAAGTATATAACACATATATGGAAGAGGATGGTTAATTTTACTTTCATTGATGGATATACAACGTAAATATTTAAATTGTACATAGTAGAGGGAGAGATAAACATTAAATAAACAAGGCATCTCCTAATAAATTTGCATTGGTTGTTTCTGTGCATTACTGATTTCCTTGAGAGGATCTTACATAGTTTCAAAGCCATTAAAATATTTTCTCTCATTTTCCAAGACTTGACCTTTATTCCTTAACATACAGATATCTGCCTAGAAATAGAACTTTCTATCCCATTATAATTTTCTTACTTCTAGCATAGTTCTAACAACTATCAGCACATGTACTGCAAGTTTTTTTTTAAAGCTTTTATTTACTAGGGGCAGGAGTGGCAGAGAGAACCTTAAGCAGACTCTGTGCTGAGCCCGGAGCCCAACACAGGGCTCGATCTCATGACCCTGAGATCATGATCTGAGCCAGTACTGACAGGTCGACGCTTAACTGACTGCAACAACCAGGCGCTCCTATTGCAAGTTAAAAAAAAAAAAAAAGATTTTATTTATTTATTTGACAGAGAGAGAGACACAGCAAGAGAGGGAATAAGGGGAAAGGGAGAAGCAGGCTTCCCACTCAGCAGGGAGCCCGATGCAGGGCTTGATCCCAGGAATATCATGACCTGAGCTGAAGGCAGACGTCCAACAACTGAGCTACTCAGGCACCCCCCTATTGCAAGTTTTAATAAGCCATTAATTACTTTTTGAGTCTATTTCTTCTGCCACCCCTTGATAATATTTTATGGCTATCTGGAGTCAGAGAAAGCAGGGGCCAGCAGGGGAGATGAAACTTGAATTCACTCATTTTATTACTAGTTCACAGCTCTGGGGAGCTTACTTGGCTTTTAGAGTTGGCACAGGATTCCCATTCTGCAGTTTTTGGCCTCTGTTCTCACTGCTGGGCAGGGCAGGGTTATCTCATGTTTGCCTCAGACTATATCAGCGGTACTACTTATACACAGAACAGTGCTGCTCCAGAAGCTGAACACAACAGGTTTTTTATACGCAGACAAAGAAGGAAATAAATGCATGTGTGGTGGGTGTGGAGGGACCAATGTATCTTCTTAGTTCAGGCCACAGTTAACATCACTTAGAAATTTGATGGTTAAGTTATTGGAATATGCTAGAATCTTCTAGAATGTAACCCTCTTGTTTTGCGATTATAGTGAGTCATGTCACAATTACTTCCTTCTGGCAGTTAAAAACTGTCATGCACAAGAAAAATATTAAGTATTCAATACAGAATTCTATGTTGTATAGGTCACAATTATACTAAGGTACTGATGAATAAAATCCAAAATCTCAGGACACCTGGGTGGCTCAGTCGGTGAAGTGTCTGCCTTCAGCTCGGGTCATGATCCCAGGGTCCTGGGATCGAGCCCCACATTGGGCTCCCTGCTCAATGGGGAGCCTGCTACTTCCTCTCCCTCTGCCAGTGACTCCTGCTGCTTGTGCTCTGTCTCTCTGACAAATAAGTAAGTAAAATCTTAAAAGAACAAAATAAATAAGTGAAACCATATGATAATTGACTCTCTCTGCTTGACTTATTTCACTCAGCATAATCTCTTCCAGTCCCGTCTATGTTGCTACAAAAGTTGGGTATTTGTCCTTTCTGATGGAGGCATAATACTCCATAGTGTATATGGACCACATCTTCCTACTATGGACTCTGAGAAACAATCTGAGGGTTTTGAAGGGGCGGGGGGTAGGAGGTCGGGGTACCAGGTGGTGGGTATTATAGAGGGCATGGATTGCATGTAGCACTAGGTGTGGTGCAAAAATAATGAATACTGTTATGATGAAAATAAATAAAAAATAAATTAAAAAAAAAGAACAAAATAAAATCTCAAATCTTTAACATGGCCCTACCACATCTGGTCCATATGATAGTTGTGAAATCATATTCCAACACACTTCTTTCTTGCTTTCTGGTTTTAGTCACACTGTCCTCCACCCCTTTTTGTTATTTGGATACAGTGGCCACAATTTATTATACACTCTCCCTATATTGCTTTTCCTTCAGTATCTGCATGGCTTGCTATCTCATTTCAAACAGGTCTCTGCTCAAACATTGCCTGTATTAGTTTCCTAAGGCTGCTATAACAAATTATCACAAACTGGATGGCTCAAACAAACTGTACTCTTTCACAGTTCTAGAGGCCAGCAATCCAGAATCAAGGTATCAGCAGGGTTAGTTTCTTCTGCAGGCTCACAGGAAGAATCTCATCTATGTCTGACTCCTGGCCTCTGGCTGTTGTTGGCAATTGTTGGTCCTCCTTGGCTTACAGAGGCATCACTGCAGTCTTTACCTGTATTCACATGGTCCTCCTTGGTATATCCACTCCCGTTCTGCATTTATAAGGAAACTTATCATTGCATTTTGGCCCCCTCTAAATCCAGGATGATCCTGTCTCAAGATCTTTGACCTAAGTACATCTAGAAAGAAGATATTTCCATACAAGGTCACATTCACAAGCACCAGGAGTTTGGATTTGGACAGATTTTTTGTAGGCCACCATTCAACCCACTATATTACATCTTCAATGAGGTCATCACGGACCACATTCAGTGATTAAAATAGTAATACTCGTAGTACATATACTATCACACTCTCCCATCTAACCCTACATTCTTTTTCTTCATAGTATCAAATAGCCCAAATGAGTCAAATATTAATTTGTCTGTTTCTCCTTCTAGAATATAATCTCCATGATGGCAAAGACTTTGGCTAACTGCTATTCCTCAGCATCTAGAACATTATAAGTTATATAGTAGGTGCTCAACAATATTAACTAAATGGCCAAAATTTGGTTAAATACTACTGATTGGTATTGAGTAATTTATAGTATTTATGATTGTATAAAACAAAGATATCGGGGTTGTGATAGACAGAATAATGGCCCTCCAGAGATGCCATATCTCAATCTACAGAACCTATGACTATGTTACCTTACACGGCAAAACAACTTTGCAGATGTCATTAAATTGGGGATCTTGAAGTGGAGAGATAATCTTGGATTATCTGGGTGGGCCCAGTGTGGTCCACAAGGACCTTTCTTATGGGAGGCAGTAGGGTCAGAGTCAAAGAAAGAGGTGTGATGATGGCATCAGAGGTTAGAGGGAGGGAGAAAGAGAGTATGAGGAGATTGGAAGGTGCTTTGCTGTAGACTCTTAGGCTGGAGGAAGTGGTCACAAGCCAAGGAATACAGGCAGCTTCCAGAAGCTGGAAAAGGCAAGGAAACGGATTCTCCCCTAGAGCCTCCAGAAAGGAGCAATCTTGCCCACACCTTGATTTTAAATCTGTAAAGCCCATTTGGACTTCCAACCTCCACAACTCTTAAGATAATATATTCGTTTTGTTGTAAGCCACTAAGTTTGTGAACATTTGTTATACCACCAGCAGAATACAAATACAGGGGAGTAATTTTTTTTTCCCCCTCTCCAAGTCCTATACTATCCTCAACAAAGAAAATAATAAAAAAAGATAATCCTCGGGGTGCCTGGGTGGTTCAGTGGGTTAAAGCCTCTGCCTTCGGCTCCGGTCATGATCCCAGGGTTCTGGGATCGAGCCCCGCATCGGGCTCTCTGCTCAGCGGGAGCCTGCTTCCTCCTCTCTCTCTCTCTCTGCCTACTTGTGATCTCTGTTTGTCAAATAAATAAATAAAACCTTAAAAAAAAAAAAGATAATCCTCTGCTTTTATGCTGTTTTTTTTTTCCCAGTTTTGAAACTCACTTAAACTGTACTAATAGTACCAACACAGTGGAAGATCAGCAAAATGTGCCTATCTTCTGATATATTTCTAACCTAAAGCAGAAACATCATCTGTACAATATTTTATAAGAAGTGGATTTCTACCGCACTGAGGCCCACACATATTATAGTGGGAGTACACCCGAGCAGCTGAATCTCTCAAGTTGAGGCCTGGTGCTTGGAGTACATTGCACCAAGAGCATTAATAAGGCTAACATATTCCATCTTGTCTGTCAGTGAATGCACAGAGCTCATAAATCAGTACAAGCCATAATATTTATTGAAATAGAGGTTGTCCTCAAGCCCTCAGTAGAGAATTATCAGTATTTCACAGCAGCTGAATTCAACAGTGAGCAGCTAATACACAGCAATCTGTAGTGAAGTATTTATAAGCTTAACAGTTTTCATTTCTCTCCTAGTGAAATAGAGGGATGGTTCTACTTTAGATTGTACAGGTATAAAATCTGATAGACACTGAAGCATGTCTTGATCTGTTTGGGAAAAAGAAAGAGTATAATCCCACAGTTTATAGTTAGTGCAGTAAGTACTGGTGATAAAAATGACGTCTTGTGTCAATCACTTTTATATATGTACTATATTCTGAAATGTTATCTCTGAAGTTACATACTCCCCCCACCCCCAGGACAACATTAAACTCTCCATTATACTGTAACAGAGAACTTTGAACTATACGACTTCAAATGTGTCATGGTCAGAAACTGTGAAAATAAAACACTGAACTGAGAAAAATGTCCTGATATTTCAAGCTAGAACTACATCTTAACATAAACGAAGTAGACAATTGATGCAAAATGTTTTGAATTAACACAATCACTGCTTTAATCCTCTTTAGAAGATGATGCCTGTTCAAGGATGCCAGAATCATCTCAGGGCCTCAGGAATGTGGATTTGACACCCTGAGTAGTTTCAGTAGCATTTGGGCTTCCTATCTCATGGAATTAAATCTTTTGGGTTATTTTTTTCATACTTCTAAGCTCTTTCTTGATATTTCCTCACCCTGAATTCATTTCTCTGCCAACTCTATCTGGACAGACCCTGTTCACCTGTGCAGAGAAGAGTTAACCTACCAATCCTGACACTGCTCTTCTTAGAAAGGTCTGATGACAGGATCTTCTTTTAGCTGGCCTCTGTTAACTTAGATTTCCTATGATAAGAGTGGCTCACTGGGCACCTAAATGCCTTGTGCAAGCAACATGGTAATGCTGAACATCTGCTTTCCTTCTGGGAATCTGGGATTTTGGTTTGTGCTACACAGAGGGTACTTCTGTGGCCAGTCCCCAGTAAAATCCCTGGGTGCAGAGTCTCAAAAGAACTTCCCTGGTAGACATTTCACATGTGCCATCACAACTCCTCATGGAAAGGATTAAGTGCAACCTGTGTCACTTTTCTGGGAAGGGATTCTTGGAACCTTATGCCTTGTTTCATCTGGAATTCACCTCCTGCTCCTTCTCCTTTTGCTGATTTTGTTTTGTAGCCCCTTGCTATAATAAATCATAGCCATCAGTACAACTATATGCTGGGTCCTAGGAATTCTTCTGGAAAATCATTGAAACTGGGGATAGCCTCAGAGACCCCAGATACATCTCTCTGCCTTTTCAGCTCCAACATCACCTTCTCTGTGAAGCTCTTTCATTTCTCTCCCCGCAGAAGACTCACTCCCTTGATTCTTTTAAGCAATCCAATTAATACCACTTGTTAAGCTCATACAGGATGTATTACAGTTTCTGTGTATGTGTTGGTTTCCTCTAGGGATAGGGGTCATGCTTTGTTCATCTTTGTAGCACTATATTCTAGCACAGTGAAGATCAACTAAATAATTACTCAGTAAATACTGGTTCAGTTGAGCTGGTAGTGTTTCTGTTGGTCCCCTTGAAAAGATTTTACAACTGACGCTCATTTTTCACAGACTTTTCATCCATTTGAGTTAATCAGGTTGGAGTAAGAAATACATATATATGTCAACAAAGGTGGTTAACACCTGAAATCCTGTATGTGTGACTAATTTAACACAAAAATAAAATTATAATCTTTTCATCTCAGAAAGCTCTAAGATGAGAGCCAATCACTTTGGTTTCCAGCAGACAGACTAACTAAAATAGATTGATCAAAAATTTTAAAAAATATTAGATTATCATTGGGATAATAAAAAAGAGACTATTTTGGCACATGTACTATTACATTTTAAAACGTTGTTTTGTCTGCTATTAACATATGATTCCACTAAACCTTTGAATTCTTTTCCTCCCCTATCCTCAAAACAAACAATATCAAAGGATTGTCAAGTGCAACAATAGTTCTTTGTTTCAGTACATGCTGAATAAATAAATGTTTTTATCTTTTTGGCTAAAAAGTCATCTAAGATCAGAGAATTTCTAATAGTACTGAAAGATCCAAGAAATGTACATACAAGATCTCTTTGCAGATTATAATGTTGTGCATTATTTTAATGATCTATAAAACAATATGTATATGATAAGTATATTTTGGTGAAATACACAAGTTGCATATTTCACAGAGTAAATATGACTAGTACAGTGAGTTATTGTGATTTTTTTAATGGATTTTCATTTATATGATCTTCAGGTCAAGGTACTTTAGTGTTATGTTTACTGACCAGTTTTTAATTATGCAGACTGTATTTGAATGTTCCAAGGAAGCCAATAGAATGATCTATTATCTGCAGATCAATAGGAAAAAGCATGGGTGCACTTAAAAATTATGGAAGCTCATCTACTCTATTGTGTCAGTGGCCTAGTTCCAAATTAAAGTTGTGAACATCCATGCATTAATATTGGAGCCAGATTTTAAAGACAATCAGACCGAAGTTTTGTTCAATTTAAGGGCTCTTTTGATTATTTGCTTATAATGTCAACCTGACTTTATAATGCTTTAACTGCTTCAATGGCCATGATCAATACTTGGAAAACTCTGAAAATTTATGACCTCTTCTAGCCTATGACCCCCAATGCAATGCACTGACTGCACTGGCCTAGTTTTGTCTCTGACTAGTAGCTATAAGGAAACAAGAGGAACTGAATAAATGGCTCAATAAATTTTTAATTTTTATGGAAACATATTTACATACATGCATTCATTCATACAGAATTTTAGGAATATACTTCTTTGCAGAAGTTTATCCTCTACGTTAACACACAGCTTCAGCAGAGATTGACATGAATTTGTTAAGAAGAAGGAGGCACTAGCCTTGCCAGCTGAATACTGAACCATTCTAGAGGTCAGTGGGATGACATGTTGTTAACAGTCTGCTTTCCCATTTAAAAATACCTGTTTTGTACAACCAATAAACGAGTCTACATAGACATCTAAAAGAGAAAAGGAGCTCATATTTATTAAGTGCCTTCCATATGGCATGCAATTTACCCATTAATGTATATGCAATAGTTAATGTGAATCCCTCCCAAACCCTAGGAGATGATGCTGAAGCTGGGACTGAGGGATTAAGAAGCTAGCCCATAGTTTCTTACATGTATACGTGCTGAATTTCTCCAGTAATGTCACCCAATTTGTTCACACCCCTTTTTATTTTCAGTTTTTGGTAGTACCCTTCACTCTGTCTGTGCCTGGTCATTAGTCCTGTGGACCAACAGCAGAGACTTGAAAAATGCTTGCATGTTTGGACTCACCCTCTCATACTAATCTAGGAATCCCTGTAGCACCATCGTTTGACAAAGTTCAGCGTAGTCTGCTAGACAATGGAAGATAACATGACACAGAGACAAGCCATGCCAGCTGTGACTTCCCAACCCCACCCAACCTGGCAGTTCCTTGCAGATGCATATGTGAACCCCAGCTGAGATCAGGTGAGCCTGGCCTAGACTAGAAAAACCACCTGGGTGAGCCCAGGCCAAATTGCCTTCCTGCAGAATTATGAGGTAAATAAGTAGTTACTATTTTAAGCCACTGTTCTGGGGTTCTTTATGACACGATAAAAGCTAACCCATACAGGGTATTAGTAACTGTGGGGCCAGACTCTTGTAGCCATGCCTATCTGAATTCAAAGGCCATGTTCATTTCCTAAGTAAAAAGAAAGAAGAGAAGAGAAATCAGTATTAGAGTTCTTGATTAAATTATGTGAAGTTAGCCCCCTTCAGGTCAGGTCCCAGAGCAAGTGGCACAAATCAGAGTTAAAGTCACAGCAGTGTGTTCCATGTGATCTGAATTGCCAAATAGATGTGCACAAATCCCAAATGCAGTTCTGTGCAAATGAACAATGGCAAAGATTTTATTATTCTCTTCCAATGGGCTTATGAAATAGGGACCCAAATTTATATGCATAAATATTTTCATTTTGGCTCCCAAGCATCTCTAAAAAAATACTTTTGATACTTGAGGAGAATCCAAGTTGGTAGAAAATTAATAGCAGTCCCATTTTATGTGTTTCTATCATGGTGAAGTTTTTTCCATGCTGATCATCTCATTGTGCAATGTGAATTATTCAGAATATCAATCTGCTTTCTTTTTTCGCCTAAGAGACAATAAATTTAACAATGGAGATGGATTTGAAGTATAAATCATCCTAGAGACTTCATGAATATTCAGATTAAATCAGATCTGGTTCTGAACCTCACACTTCTACTCACAGTGTAAATCACTGTGCATGTTACTCAAGAAGTCACCCCAAACAGGCTTTAGGAATACTTTTTCCCTTGGAAAATGCAATTAATTACCATTGTTTGCCCATAAGGATTTCACTTCCACGTTGTTTATTTTCTGGTGTCACTGATGAGCTGACTGGGAAAATGAAATACTTCAGTTTAATCACCAGCTGCAATTATAGCCCGTGTAAAGGTACTTCATCTTATACTCTTTTCATAATTGTCTATTCTTATGATATAATATGCAGTTAGATTTGCTGCCTTTTAGAACACCAACAGTGCCACACAATTTCCAAGGAAAAATTAACACAAGATGGCACTAATAGGATTTCAATTGGCTTGAAGATGTGAAACACAGTAGTATGTTCTGTTTTGCCCAAAGCCCTTCACTTTCTTGGACTTTCCATATAGAAGGATTGAGGAAAGGAGGTAAGAAATAGGTAGGAAAAAAGTTTAGTCAACCACTGTATTAAGGTTAGATTTTGTTTTAGGATAGAGATGATATAAAAGTAGAAAGAGTGTTTAGTCCAGATGTTGGCAAATGGGAGTTCACGTCCACCTTCTCTCCCTTACACTCTGTGTAACTAAGGTCTTCTTACTTTCTCTGATTTTATTGCCCATTTGCTTAACCTTTCCAGTTGTACTTACAACATGGAGTAATGTCAGTTGCTAACTAATAGGACTGTTGTGAGGAGGGCTAAGGACAGTTGTTGGTGTTATCTGTCATAATTCCTGACACATAGCAGGGGCTCAAAAAACTTAAGTACTTTACTCAAACCTTCGCCTTCATTGTAATTCTTACAGACCGGGATGGCAAGTTACTCTGATAAAAACATGGGATCTGGAGCCAGACTTTCTGGGTCCAAATTCTGATCATATTACTACCATTTTGGAATCACTCTGGGCCTCAGTTTCCTTACCTGTGACACAGAGTAATAATAGAATCTGCCTGACCAGGGTCACTTTAAGACCTCAACAAACTAATTCTTTTTTTTTTTTTTTTTTTTTTTTAATTTTTTTATAAACATATATTTTTTATATACATATATTTTTATCCCCAGGTCTACAAACTAATTCTTATAAAAACGCAGAACTAGGTGCCTGGCATATCAAGTCGAAAAGCAATCAAGACAATCAATACCAAAACAGTGATATTTTTATTTTAAAAGTAAGAGAAACCTCTCAAGAAGCCCCCTATTCCACTTGCAGTTATAGTTTGGGGACTGAACGACTTTAATCCTAAAAACACAGGACACAAAATAAAATGCAAAAGGTTTTGAAAAGGATTGTGCATTCTTGTGTTTTATAATTTTTGCTTTGAAATAATAGATACAGCCTCTGGATTTTGCTTCTGGCCTGTTATTTACCGGGTACTACAATGTTTCTGAATGTTTGGCTAAGGGGCTGTAAAACAAGCACGAAATCCATATTACTGTCAAAATAGATCTGTGTCGTGTTATTTCATTTGCCACTTTGATATAAAGCTCTGAGACATGGACTTTGTGCAGCTGTAATAATAGGAAACGTGAATAGCTTTATATACATTGTTGACACAAGATAACCCAGCATATAAAATGGAAACATAAAATCCCCAATATACTGGTACATCAAAAATAAAATATGAGTGAAATTGTTCATCATAATGTCAACATAGTTTTACTTAACTAGTTATGTAGCCTGAAGGGTGGTTATTCACAACTGAAATCATTTCACATCGATAGATCTGTAACTCAAGGAATATTATATAATGTTCTATTGATTGGTGCAGGGCTATTCTGGAAGTCCATCCTCTGAGGGCACATGGAATCTGGACTTGAGTAGAACTAAAAGTGATAACATTCCACTTTGTCTCACTAGAACATCACCTCAAGAAATACAAAGAAACAAATTCATGCTTGTTTCACAGCCTCTTGGCAGGGGCAGGGGTTAGGTGCTGTGCTGTGATATTTCCAGAAGTGGGTTTCCATTTAACAAATGTAAGCAGTTTTTGTGTCCACTGCACTGTTGCACTCCCAACTGGAGTCATCAAGATGCCCTAAGCCATGTCTATCCAGACATGTGAGAACACAAAATCTTCAAGGTAGAAACAATATGTGGTTGATCAGCAATGCCCTTTAAAAACAGAGTAAGAAATAAAAATGCAATTTTAAGCAAATTTTTGATGGCTATGGCAAACAATCTTAGTAGTCAAATGACAAGATGATTTGCTTTTAGCACATGGAATTGCATATAGACATGAATTCAGAGAAACTTTTATGAAGTGTTCAAGCTTCATTTGTGACCCCAAAAGAAGGATTTTCCTATGGAATTTCTTTAAGCACAGAACATCTCTGTGCTTTATGGTCAAGGTGATGGGTAGAACGATAGTCATAGACCAAGCTACACTGTGCTGGAGGCTAGAGAGGATGCCACAGCTGGATGATTTCAGATTTAGGCAGATATTTAGAAAATATTCCTTAAAAGGGACATGACTGCTATATTCATATATTTGAGGGAATTTCATGGGGAAGAATTAGACTCAATCCCAATTGGCCAGTCCTATGTGCTACCCATGGCAGGCATCTCTAATAAATCACTGTGCTCTTTCGTAATGAGACTGAAAACACCTTAGAATCATTCCTAACACTTCAGCCAGCTATACTAATCAGAATTTTCTCAAAAGATGAAACCTATTTGTTATCTCAGAAATATGTACAATTTCTGAGGTGAGTTCTAGGTAGAATAAACCCAAGCGTCCTAGAAGCAGACTTTATACAAAGTCTTTATTTTACAAATAAATTTCTAAGTTTTAAATGTGTTCAGAGTAGTATGTTCTCCCTAAAAGTCTCTGGGAAGTATTCAGGGACACCCTGAGAAAGTGTTCTAGAAGGGATTCAGGTAAGAAGGAGTGAAACTCTAAGGCCACTTCGAGTACTAGCAACTTGATGGCCGAGAACACAAGTGTGGGCCAAAATATACAGAACCTAAAAATAAAATTAGAAACCGGAACCCATTGTAAATATGATTAAAATCTGACAACCAGTTAAATAGAATTAGCATTTTTCCTGCCTCTTTAAACACAGCAAGAGAGAATATCTACCTATCATCCATCCATCCATCCACCCATCATTTTTTCCTGATTTAGACCACATATATATATGTGTACATGCACACATCTATATAATCTGAAGATTATGGGTTTTTTTCTTATCATAAAAGGTAATTCTGGAAGAATTTATGGGCTTGAAATATTTTAAACTATAACAGTCTAATGGTTATTTTATATCTGAAGAGAATTTTAATAGGCCAAATACCATAAATATACATTATTTTTCAGTATCTATACTTTAAACCAGTAACAGGGCAATTGTGGGTATTTTTCTTTTTGTATCCCATTTCATCAGCAACCATGACAACACGTATTAATCTTTGAGTTTCTCCCCCGCCATTTATTAATGAGTAACATCTTGTTCAATGTCACAGGTTTGAGCAGCATGCGGCAAACATTTGCGAGACTTCTTTATCCCTGACAGTGAACATCAAAGCCAACAGACACTCATTACAGGAGGAGCAAGGGAGGACTTTAAACAATGAATGGATCTAGGAGGAAACTCTATACAATAATGTGTGTGTAAATGTGTGTGAGTGTGTGTATAGTGTGCATGTGCACTTGCATGCCAAAAAAAATGACAGTGAGTTTTTACTGAAGAAATAAGAGAGGACAAAGCTTGTGGGATATTGAGAAGTGAATCTTGGCCCACTTAAGCACATTTCTCTTTTAGCAGTCAGTAAGTGGCAGGTGATATTTGCTACTCCTTTGATATGATAGTATGCTGCCTAACAAGTGATATTTTGTTTTATGCATGAAATGTTCAATTTCCTTTGTACTACAAAGTCAGGGATGTTCATAAAGCTTTCTCTTCCCATCTCTTGCTCTTTCTGCCTCTAATTCCCTACAGACACCCGAAATTTTGCTGGTGACTATTCCTTCTTTCTTCAAACTGAAAATAGAGCTTGTATTTTATGGTCTGGATGTGATGGGTAGGAGAAAAATAATCATGTGGGAATTGTTTTTCTTTATATAAAGATGCCAGGTATTTTGGAATGGAGAGATAATATAGGCATGCGTAATATAGGCCATGCCTGATAGAGCCTGGCTTTAATTTCATCCCCTGTTGATCCTAGCCTTCTCAATGGCACTGATTCATGAAATCATTCACACTAAATGTACCTAGAATCTTTCTCTTTCTCTCTTTCTCTCTTTCTTTCCTTCCTTCCTTCCTTCCTTCCTCAATTCCTCACTCCATTCCTTCCTTCCTCTTTTTCTTTTCTTTTTCTTTCTTTTTTTTTAATTTGCTGGTCAGTTTCTAATAATCGTTTGAGACTCTCTCCCAAATAACATTAAGTATTGTTTCCTGTAAGCAGAATTCCATGGGAGACTTAATAGCCTAGTGTTGGAAGGCAAGGACCACACCTTATTCACCTTTGTGTTACCAACACCTATTCTTCCCTATTTAGTCTATCCTGGTGTCTGGTTTTCTCACATGAGCCCTTGACAGGGACACATACAAACACAAATGATCAATAGCATTTTTCCAGCCAACAGATATTTGTGTTCCAAGCATTATGCACGGAGAATACAGTAGTGAAGAGGACAAACAGGGTCATTGGTCTCTAGGGATATTGTCTCTACTTGTCCTTTTTATTTATGATTTATTTATTTTTAAAAAAGATTTTATTTATTTATTTGACAGAGAGATAGAGAGAACAAGTAAGCAGAGCAGCAGGCAGAGGGAGAGAGAGAAGCAGACTCTTTGCTAAGCAGGGAGCCCGATGCGGGGCTCGATCCCAGGACCCTGGAATCATGACCTGAGCTGAAGGCATCCGCTTAACCAACTGAGCCACCCAGATGCCCCTTGATTTCTAATTTAGAACCCTTGTATTTTACTCTTCCCTGGCTGTCAGGCCCATTTCCAAGACATATCTTGTAAGTCCTGTTTCATACTGTCCTTGTTTTGAGGATCCATTTGGGTAGAGCCAGCTCTTCTAGCCTTGTGGCCTAAAACTCTTTTAAACATGATTTTTTTCTCTCTGCCACCATGGGACTAGAGATATGGGCAAAATGTACTCCCAACTCCTGCTCTTTGAGACCTGTGTTGATTGGGTCAGCCCCATTCAGCTATACCTTCAAAGGATCTGCAACATGGTAAATGGTGAGTCAATGTTTATTGAAGGATGGGAAAACACAGAAATATATTCAAGAAAAAATATTATTTGAAATATTAGTACGATTGGGATAAAGTGTTGAATTTTATGGAAATTTGTATATGATCAGCTAATGGAGCTATGATGGACCTCATAATGACTTAGTGAAACTTTATCATTGTGGTTTATTCTCATTTATTATTTAAATGTGCCAACTATTCTATTTTAGCTTAAAGCAGGAAAGATCATTATTTCTTCTTCTAATTCTGGCTAATGTGTAAGAGGTTATGAAAGATATGCAAAGGTACAGGGACTTTTAATCCCCAAAATTTATTCACTGATTTAACAAACTTTAAATTCAGAATAATGAATTGAAATGTCAAATTCAAAATGAAATGTCAGAGGACTTCTGCAGTAAGCATTCCTGTACCAGATTATTTTCCACAAATGAATCTCAAAAGAGAGCCAATTTAGCTTAAAAAGAACTTCACCTTTTAATGGGAGTTGAAGTTAAGTGACTAAACCTTTGTAATTTGTATTGAGGGAGGTAAAGTTTTTGAAAGTCCATTTCACTAATTCTATGCAACATGTTTGGGAACTGTAGCAAAGTACATTATTCTCAGAATAACGATTAGACATGATCAATAAAAATTATTCCAGATTAGATAGATGCATATACAATTTTTGATACTTTCCAGATCGTGTTTTTCCATTTATATTTTTGGTAGTTTTATGGTTTTATTAACACAGATATGATGGGCACATTAACAGTCTATTCGTGCAGCCAGGCATTGAGTTTGATGACTCTTGACAGCCAGCTGGGCTGCTCGTTCCACAATGGCTTTGTGATTCTTGGAGGAGCCATTACGAGTAATCTTTGCACGGTAAGTTTTGCTGCACATCAGTGGCACTTCAAGCTCCTTGATGTGGATGAGAAACTTCTGGAAGCCACTGGGCAGCATGTGCTTTGTTTTCTTGTTGCTCCTGTAACCAGTGTTGGGCATCAAGATCTGGCCCTTGACTCTTTTGTGTAGCCTACTGTCAATGCCTCTGGGTTTCATCCCCATATGGCATTTAATTTTGCCATAACCATGTTGTTTTATTCAGTTCTAACTATGACCCTATGAAACAGGACAAATACTACTAATTCCATTTTATAAATATACTCAGATATATTAGTGACTTGCCAAATTAATGAAGCCTCAAATTGATGGACTTGGAATTTGAAATCATATGCTTTTCCCACACTATCCATTCTTAAACTGTTACCGATGGTGCCTTATGGATATTAAGACTTTTCTAGACAAAAAGAAAATACCCAAAAGATTTCATCATCCTGCACATCATTGTAACTCTTATTCAGGTAGCATGTTTAGCACCTCCTGTGGTCGAGCACAGGGGTAGGTAGTGGGTTATGGAGATGAATAAACATGGCCCTTCTCCCCAGGCCCTTACAGTATAAGAGAACAAGATATTTTTAATAATATGGAACATGTTATCTAGTTAGAAGAGAGAGTTTAAATTGAAACCTTGCACATTATGTGACATAAAAGGGACAAACTTATGATAGTGCCATGGTGGGTAAACTGATAAAGGCCAGAGGAACAAGAAAATACAGGCATATTTAAACCACTCTTTCCAACTTTTACAAATTTGACATATTTAATATTTTTTAAATTAAAGAACAAATAAAAGAAACTCAACGGCTATTTCTCTGAGAACAGAATAGCTAACATTTGAAACTATGGGATTAATGATGGTATCATTTGATAAAATTTTCATAAATACTAATGATAAACACAGCTTTTTCAGATGTAGCAAACCTTCAAGTATCACAGCATCCTGAAAAGTCCCATTCCCATGGTAAACCTAAAGCCTGTGAAAGGTAGGAAAACTCTATCCAAATGAAATAGGATGTGTTGAAGCTCACTAGACCATAGACTTGGAACATTGTGTTAGGTAGTCAAGGGATAATGATAAACATAGTAAAGGTTTTATCAGGGGAAACCTACTTCCATCCTATTTCAAAAACAAATTTGCCATAGAAGTCATCTCTGTTATAACTCCAAAGAGTCTATATGGTATATTTGTATAGAATTTAATAATAAGCATATGACTATAAAGCAATTTAATTGTAGCAAGCCTGGAAAGTGTCCATTGAGGCTATATATCCTGGGATTTAGGGAAAAAAACAAACAAACTAACACAGAATCTTACGTGTCAAACAGGTACCTCCAAACTAACATGTCCAAAATGAAATTCTTGGTTTCCACTTCATATGCATGTCCAATCCTGATCCTCATTAGTCAGTTACTCAGACCTGAACCTTCCAATCATCTGGAATAGCTCTTTCTGTCACGAATCCCATCTGTCAGAAAATTGTGTTTGTCCCATCACTGAAATATGTTCAGAAACTATCAACATCTACCACCTCACTTTAGTCCTCGGCACTATTATCTCCTCCCTGGTTTGCTTCAAGTGTCTTTCAGCTTCTAATATTTTCCTCCCCAACTGTCTTTTCTCTAGTTATCAGAGTGACTCTATCAATATGTGAACCAAGTCACGTGCCTCCTCTTCTCAAATCTTTCAGTGTCTCCCTATCTCACTCAGAAAAACAAAGTACTTGACCAAGGCCTACTCTAGGCCTACGATCTTCCCCTTTGTTCCCTCTGATCTCACCCCTGATCCTCAGTCTCTTTGTATCTCATTCACTTTCCTCTGGTCACAGTATCCTCCGTGATGTTCTCCCTGCCTCTGGGCCTTTGCATTTTTTTTTTTGTCTTTGTCTGGCATCATTTATTCCAGAGACTAATAAATGGTAGCTAAGATCAGTGGCAGGTCCAGGGTATATGTGGCCAGAGATTTATACAATTTGGGGGATCTATTAAAAATAAGAATATGGCACTTTGTGTACAAAATTCAATAGAGGGCCTCAGGAAGGTCCATATATATGAGGGACTGAACTTTTAGCTTCATTATCCTCATAATAAATCCACTTCTTATGTGACACTATATGCCATGCACTGCTCTAAATGCTTTAATATACTACCTAATTTTTTTTTTAAGGATTTCATTTATTTATTTGAGAAAGAGAAAGAGGGAGAGAGATAGAACAAAGAGAGGGAGAGAGAGAAGCAGACTCCCTGCTGAGCAGAGAGCCTGATGTGGGACTCGATTCCAGGACCCCGAGAACATGACCTGAGCTGAAGGCAGAGGCTTAAACAACTGAGCCACCCAGGTGCCCCTACTATACTACCTAATTTAATTGTCATAATAATACTTCAGGGGAGATGTTATTATCTCCATTTTATAGACTGGGAATCTGAGGCACAGAATGGTTAAGTAATTTGTCCCATGTCAAATAAGTAGAAGAGTGCCAGTGGTAAGTTTTGAACTCTGGCCTGACTCCATGCTTTTTACCACAAACAGTGTTTTAATCTGCATTTCCTGCTATTTCATTGCCTCCAAAGCCCTGATTGAATGTCATCTCTTCAGAGAGGCCTTCTCTGGCCACTTTCATCCTTCCCTATTGTCCTCTCTTTAAGCTATGTAACCTCTCTTGATTTTGTTCATAGCACATATCACCACCTGATATGTTAGATGCCTATTTATTTTCTACTGTCTATCTTTTCCCATTGGGATGTAAACTCTACTTTGTCTCTGTTGTTAAGAGACAGATTTGACAAGGTCTAGAAGAGTGCTGACACTTAAGCAGGTTCTCAATAAAATTTTGTGGGATAATTCTTCCTTTGTATTTGGTGTCTAAAGTACAGCTCAATGACTATGAGTGCAAAAATGAATTATGCACAGCAGACAATATTTACTAGGAGTAAGCAGTACAGTGGTCTCAAAATGTGGCCATGGACAGGCAGCATCAACATCTCCTGAGAGCCTGTTAGAAGGACAAAGGTGTCCAAGGAATCCACATTGGAGGAAAAAGGGCCTCAAGTTACCTTTTTAATGTTGGTAGTCCTCAGAAACACACTTATTTATCACATTGTAGAACTTGGAAATATTTTCTGCGAACAAAACTGACAGTTGTAATTTTAGCTGAGAAAGCTCTTTCCCAAGTGGACTGAGCAAATAGGATTGTCACGAATCCCGACTCCAGTACTTTTTTCTCAATATGTTTTTATTTACCCCTTTAATGTATAGATCTCCACCTACTTCCTGCTAGCTTTAAAAATAATTTCTATGTCCTGGTGATTGTGTTTGGCTCATTTTTCTATCTATTTTTCTCTCCCCCTCCATTCCCTCACTTCCTCCTATTAAGAAGAATACAGCTGGTAATATGGCCCCACCTTGTAAGAAAGAGGAATTCTAAAACAGAATGGAAAATCACAGGTGATACAAATATCCTTTCCAGGTCATGCACTTAACCCTCTCATTTAATTTCCCCATTCACTGAGACACTTCCTTTTTTAAGACTGCAAACATAACCTGCACCTGCAATTACTTGTACAGAAATTAGTCTTGTGCTTTCCTCTGTCGGAACAAAGAAGTATTCAAATGTTTAGCTGACTAAATGCCAACATTTGTAGACATGGTTTTGAATTGGATGGGAACCCAAGTGTAATTAAGTGCATAAAAGGTACTACCCTTGGAAGTGATTTGTCTTCGGAAATATCTCAGCACACAGTATAAATTAGGTCATTTAACTTACAATACAACAGCTCAGGACTGACAGTGTAAAGCTGCACTTCTCAGTGTGGGATGACACTACTAAGTCTCTAGTTGGGCATGCTGTTTCTTTGACTTACGGGAAATATTTCCTGGCTATCCATACTGCTTGTCTTTACTCATCAATAGACAATCAATAAAACAATTAATAGCACCTATTTAAGTCAGGACCCTGACCTCTAACACAAGTAAAGAGTGAGGGCTTAAATTCTGGTCACTCCAAGTAGGATCCCTGGAGTCCTTGCCTCAGAAGCAGTTAGTGGGGCTTATCAAAATGCAGAGGCTCAGGCTTCCCATACTATGGAATTGGAATCTCCAGTGAGTGCAGGAGCAGGAAAACATATTTGAAAACATCCTGGCTGGTGATATGCACTTTAAAGTTAAAGAACGAGTGAGAAGAATAAGAAGAACAGGAGCCTGGGAAGTGAGGAAGAGAAGGAAGGCTGGATGCAAACACACATGAATGCAACACATTTTGCTGACATGAAAAGTGTGAGTGGAACTAGCTATCACAATGGAAGATATGTTTGCTATACTTCAGAGCAAGTGCTCTTCCGAAAAAATGCAAACACATATATGGAACTTAAATGACAATGAATGAAATCAAGTCCCTTAATTTTTATTTTCTTTATTTCTTTTAAAGATTTAATTTATTTATTTGACAGAGAGAGAGACAGAGAGAGAGAGAGAGAGAGAGAGAGAGAGAGAGAGAGATCATAAGCATAAGTAGGCAGAGCAGCAGGCAGAGAGAGAAGCAGGCTCCCCACTGAGCAGAGAGCCTGACTCGGGGCTCGATTCCAGGACCCTGAGATCATGACCTGAGCCGAAGACAGAGGTTTAACCCACTGAACCACTCAGGTGCCCCAAGTCCCTTAATTTTTAAATCTCAAATTTTATGTTAAAGCTTTGGAGACACAACATTTTGATCATTATTTGATATTAAATTCAACTGTGGAAATAACGTTTCCTAGGAAGCTGGAATGAACTTTTAAGACGTGGACCTTTAAAAAAGTGATGATTTCAGAGAAAGTCTTATTTGCCTCTCCCATTCCAATTTTCACTCCTTCAGGCACTGGTGTGGGCTATGAAATGAAAATAAGGTATATGGTTTTGGTAGCCCCAAAGTGAATATTTTAGCTTCCTTTAACAGAAATTGAGAAAGCTTCAACTTTTTGTGATAACTACCATCATTCTGAATATCATTTGCCAAAGTACACTATCAGTGTCAGAATTTATTCAGGTGTTGCTGTGCCTACAAGAATGGCCTATATATTTTGAGCTTGTTGTCACCATCTGATGAGCTTTCTTTACTCCTATGTGGTACAGAAATCAAAACAGTAGGTTTCATTAAATTGTGCTCAAAAGTTTAAATAGACTTTCAGTGAGGGCCCAAGATGGTCTCCACTCAACATTAGCAGAAGTTCATATTTACAACTGTATTCCAGTGTTTCCCATATTTTAGGAAGCCTAATATCCTTAAGAAGTGAGGGAGTGAGGTAGCTTCACATAAAAGTTGATATTTTATTTTTATTTTTTTAAAGCTTTTCTTTATTTAACAGACAGAGATCACAAGTAGGCAGAAAGGCAGGCAGAGAGAGAAGGGGGAAGCAGGCTCCCTGCTGAGCAGAGAGCCCGATGCAGGGTTCAATCCCAGGACCCTGGGATCATGACCAGAGCCGAAGGCAGAGGCTTTAACCCACTGAGCCACCCAGGCACCCCAAAAGTTGCTATTTTAGAGTAAGAATGATTGCTGCAAACTTGAAACTTCTTCAAATCTCATATAAGAGTTGGAAGCATTTTGGAGTAATAGCCTCAGATGTAGGGATGCCATTTGGCTATTCAGGCTATTATTTCCTTCCACATGAACATTAATCTTTCAGGGGATTTCCCGATTTTCATCTTCCACTGGGACAACCCATCCTGTACATTGCAGCTAGATTAATCTTCATGAAGCATGCTTCAGTCTTACCATGCTTATGCTCAGAAGCCTCCAGTAACTCCCAAATAAAGTTCAAACTTTTCAGCCTGCATTCACATGAACATGCACAACCTTACTGAGTTTGTTTCCTTTACACAGAGACTATGTCCGGCCAAACTGGCGTATAGTTCATTCTTCAGATATGGATACTTTATTCTTTTCTGAGGCTGTGCCTTTGGCCATACCACTTCCTATCACCATATCCATCTATCAAATTCTTACCCACCTTTTAAAGTGGGTCACCAAGTCATAATATCTGCCCCGCCATGGAACTTCCTGTTCCTTCCACCCAAAGTTCTTCTGAGCTCTATAGTTATCAGAACAATTCTCCTCCTATAGTACAACATTGTCATTATCTGTATGTGTAGTTCCCCAAAGCCAAGGAGACTGCCTTCACTCTTTCAACAAATATTTAGAGAACACCAATAGCTATTAAAACAATGTTTAAGACATTATGGAAACTGCCAAGTTGAATAAAATCCAATCTTTGCCTTCCCACTTTTGATACAATGACAAGTATGCTGTCAGTACTGAAAAAATATATGCAGAATACATAAGTGAGTACCTCATATCACTTATGATAACAAAAATTCTGGTTTGTATCATCATAAACTAAATTAATAGGAAATTCTATTCAGAAAGAAGACTTTGCCAAGTTAACTTTTAGAATATCTAAATGTTACATATGCAATTATAACAATGAAAACAAAATATTTTAAACCCAAAGACAAAAGAAATTTGAAAACTTTTAGTCTACTATATATAAATTGCAGATATATATATTTTTAATGTTAATAATTTCATGGTCTCCTATGATGCACATCTGGTAAACCTCCACTGTTAATTAATTCTATAGTTCTTTGTCATTAAAATATTCACATTCTGGCTACATGCAATATTTTCCACAAATATTTATCACATGCATTTTAATCTGAAAATTTTAGAGGCATTTATAATTAAATGTATTTTTTTGACAATCATGTGCACATGATTGTCAAATAAATTCACTGAGAAGTAGAACACTAGATTAAATATTCAGATTGTTATTCTAAATGATGCCAAATATAAGACCAATCAATACAAGAAACTGAAATGCTAGATTGTATTTTCTGGCTTCCAGATGAGTGATTACAAGGCAGGAGTTAGGAGGTAACTAAGATAACTTTGTTTCACTTGGATACTTATATGTTGCACACTTATATTGCTGGAAGATTAGATGGCATATTCACCAGGCCCACAAAATAATTCAGATCAATGTCAACATACTCTCTCCAGAAAATGAAGTCCTGTCCAGAGCCATCCTATCTTTCATTGTAATTCAAAAGAAAGCTGGAGCACTAAGAATAAAATGCTTAAGGTATAGGATTATGTCTGCTCTGGTGTGGAAGAATGAGTAGCTTCAGATAATAAAAGTTTCCCATTTGAAATAGAAAGTCTTCATAGCTGTGTGAAAAGAGTTACACACATTTAAAAGTAATATTAATTTTCTAAATAGGTCTATTCCTGGCCATTTGAATAGGAAAAGCCTGAATCAAGACTCTCAAATGTGAGCCTGATGACATGGGTCATGTTATGATAGAAATTTTCATAAATAAATGGTATTTTTCGAGTGACCTGGGGAAAATAAACTAATGTTCAAAGTAAGGATGTAACTTCAAAATCCATTTTCTGTGGTACTTGAGTCAGAGAGAAATGATTGGTTACTAATGGGGCAATATCAGGTTGGTCACATTATTTGCCTGCATGAGTAAGAATTAAGATTTTTTTTTTTTTTTCAGTTTCTGGAAGGTCACCGATTCACCATTTTAACTGCTAAATGCTTAGGTCTGCAGGTATCACTAGACTTTTTTAGTCCTCTCCCAAAACTTCTATATTTTATATCATCTTCCCACCAAAGACAAACAAAAGCTTTGTGGTCTTCTCATCAATGTCACAATTAAGTGACAGTATGGAGCTCCATAGGTTCAAAGTTATATTTTAAAGGATGAGGTTGCCAGTTAGAATGGCTAAAATTGACATGACAAGAAACAACAAATGTCGGAGAGGTTGTGGAGAAAAGGGAACCCTCTTACACTGTTGGTAGGAATGTAAGTTGGCACAGGTACTCTGGAAATCTGTGGACATTCCTCAAAAAATTAAAAATAGAGCTTCCCTATGACCCAGCAATTGCATTCCTGGGTATTTACCCCAAAGATACAGATGTAGTGAAAAGAAGGGCCATATGTACCCCAATGTTCATAGCAGCAATGGCCACAGTCGCCAAACTGTGGAAAGAGCCAAGATGTCCTTCAACAGACAAATGGATAAAGAAGATATGGTCTATATATACAATAAAATATTATGCCTTCATCAGAAGGGATGAATACTCAACTTTTGTATCAACATGGATGGGACTGGAAGAGATTAGGCTAAGTGAAATAAGTCAAGCAGAGAAAGTCAATTATCATATGGATTCACTCATACATGGAACATAAGGAATAGCATGGAGGACATTAGAAGAAGGAATGGAAAAATGAAGGGGGAGCGGAAATTGAATGGGGAGATGAACCATGAGAGACTATGTACTCTGAGAAACAAACTGAGGGTTTTAGAGGGGAGGGAGGGTGGGGGGATGGGTTAGCCCAGGAGTGGGTATTAAGGAAGGCATGTATTGCATGGAGCACTGGGTGTTATACGCAAACACTCAATCATGGAACACTACATCAAAAACTAATGATGCAGTGTATGGTGACTAGCATAATAGAATAAAAAAAAATAAAGGAACAGGTTTCCAAAGCAGTCTAAAAATTTAAGAATTTCAGCAGAGAAAACCAAATGAGTTGGCTAGAAATGATACTGGAGTATCAGTGGAAGATTACATAAGAACTGATTCAAAGCATGAGTTTCTAAGTCATACTTAGGCTCAAGCCTTGACTCTAATACTTACTTGCCTCTAAGACCTTGGAAAATTATAGAAACTCTCATCCTCACTCTCTCTGTGGGTAAAACAGAATGAATAATAGTACTTCTATTTCAGAACAAGTTAGAATGTGTACATGGAAATAATGCCTAGAGAATGCTTAGTACAGAGATTGGAATGTAGTAAATGATGGATTTTTGTTATTGATATTTGCTAGTTCCAGATAAAAAGGTTGAGATAAGAAAGGCATTTTCAAGAGTACCAGATTTCTCTTCTATTTTCTCCTGTACTTTCCAATCCTCCTTTATTCTCCTCTGTGGCCTGAGAGTCTCTAGTCTGGGTATGGCCAATAGAAGACACAAGCAGAAGAGTGGGATAAAAGTGAGTTCAAGATATTTATTCTCCCACCTCCTTGTTGAGTGCCCTCTAATTGGTTATGTCCTTCTGTCAAAGGCAACAGGTCAAGTTGGGCAGAATCCTCTTACAACTCCCTGATGTTCTCCCTCTTGGTGGTCCTGGTGAGTCTGTCACCTATTTCCTATCTGAATATTCCCTCATACATGAGAAGCTAGGTGTATATAGTTGGTACAGAAAGCCTAGTGTATCCTAGAGAAGCCCAGGTGTAAACCAGGAAAAGTGAAGGAGTGTGTACAACCTGAAGTAAAGGCATAAAATGCAACTCTAGGTGGCTAGAAATACGAGGAATGGGTTTCAGACAGTTTGTAGCTGGTTTGCCAAAGCAGCATCTGTGGCTGTGTCACCTCTTATGTGGTTTCTTATGTATACCATGGAGGCTAGTTTCTCTGCTTAAAGAAATTTAGCTTAATAGAACAAATAGCACAATCACTCCATTTCTGAACTCTACTCTGTTTTTATAGGCTTCATCAGCAGTGTTTTAGAGTGACATTAATATAACCTCTGTGGACTTCTCAGAACTGACTTAAAGCTAACTGTATGGTTTTAAACCTCAGGTCATGGAGCACATACACACATGTGTGCACACATGCACTTTTCCTCCCACAAAAATGAGAGGAAAAGATCTCTAATGTCTGTACTCTAACAGCAGTGTTAACTTTATACAGCTATGGGAGCAGTAAAACAGGAGTGGGAACTTCCCATTAGGAAATCCCAAGGACCCTACAACATCCCTTCTATACAATAATCAGATGTCCTAAAAGGACTACAGGGACAGCCCGAAATACAGTTTGGAACTCAGGACACTTCCCATTACTCAGAAGAAGGGTCCTTCATTCCAGTTCTTGGCCACTCAAATTGTCCTCACAGGGAAGCTAAAATTGGTACAATTATGATGACATAGGAGGAGACATAAGGGTCCCAGGTTCTCCGGAACCTTATGAAAGATTCTAATAGTTTGGCAGATGTGCCTCAGGGGCCACTCAGGAGGTATGGGTGAGCTAAGAAGACCAGTTTTTAAACATGCCAGCTTTGCTTCATTCAAGAGCTCTGTATTTATCTGTGGCTCTGCATGGGGCTTCCTTGTAAGCTCTGGTTTAAAGAAAGGATTACACTTGCTAAAAATAGGAACATAAAAAAATTTCAAAGTCACTGTCCCCGGTTCTACATGCATCTACTAGAGGCAAATGTTCCAGTATAATACCAAATCCTAACCATTTCACTTCTTTCTTATGAGACACAACATTAATGGTGATACTTAAATGAATAAATTATCCACATAGCAAGTAACAGCTTATATTAATATTTTAACTGTATGGATGGGTATGTATAAAAGCCCCTTCATATTTGTCTAGATAGTCCTCATTTTCCTGTTTTGCCTGAAGGCAATTAAATGATGATGAGGCATTTTGATAGAAACCAGACCCCAAATATAACAGAATCATATCTTTAATAGTATTTTACAGGGATCTTTGGCCCAAATTTGATTAAGATCACATTTGTAAAAAAAAAAAAAAATTAACTAACCAAAAAAAAAAAATCACATGTGTGCTGGAGAACATTTTTTTAAGTTTTAATTTTAATACCTTTTTAATTTTTCAAAAGATTTTATTTATTTATTTGAGAGAGAGAGAGAGAGAGCTTGGGTGCGAGCAAGCAAGCAGGGGAGAGGCAGAGGGAAAGGTAGAAGGAAAAAATCTCCCTTCTGAGCACAGAGTCCAATGTGGGGCTCAATGTCATTACCCTGAGATCATGACCTGAGTTGAAATCAAGAGTCATTGGCATACAATAGCCAAACTGTGGAAAGAGCCAAAATGTCCTTTAGCAGATGAATGGATAAAGAAGATGTGGTCCATATATATACTATGGAATATTACTCAGCCATCAGAAAGGTTGAATATACCCAATATTTGCATCAGCATCGATGGAACTGGGGAGATTATACCAAGTGAAAGAAGTCAAGCAGAGAAAGTCAGTTATCACATGGATTCACTCATATGTGGAACCTAAGGAATAGCATGGAGGATATTAGCAGAAGGAAGGGAAAAATGAAGGTGAAGGGGAATCAGAGGAGGAGATGAACTATGAGAGACTGTGGACTCTGAGAAACACACTGAGGGTTTCAGAGGGGAGTAGTGGGGGAATGGGTCAGCCTGGTGATGGGTATTAAGGAGGGCACAGATTGCATGGAGCACTGGGTGTTATATGCAAACAGTGAATCATGGAATACTACATCAAAAACTAATGATGTACTGTATGGTGACTAGCATAACATACATACATACATACATACATGCATAAGAATCATTGGTTTAACCAACTGAGCAGAGCCACCCAGGCGCCCCTTAATACCTTTTTAAATTTTATTTATTAGTTTGTTTATTTACTTAAGTGTGAGTGAACACACGAGTGGGAAGAGGGGCAGAGGGAGAGGGAGAAGCAGACTCCCCGCTGAGCAGGGAGCCAGACTTGGAGCTCCATCCCAGGAGCCTGGGATCATGACCTGAGCTGAAATCAGATGCTTAACCAACTGAGCCACCCAGGCGCCCCCCCATACCTTTTTTAATTGAAGTATAGTTGACATACAATGTTATTGGATGCTTAATATTAGCAAAATAAGTGTCTTTTGAAAAATGATTGCTGGTTTTGTTTTTTTAAAGTAATGGAAACCCTTATATATGTCAATAGACTGCAGCAGAAACCCCAGCAGGAGTAGATGAGAGGCAAATGGAATAAAGCTGTGGTATTAAAGCAGTTGAGGAGTAATTCTAAACTAAAAATAATTTATCCTTTATTTGTTGGTAGGGAATAAATTTCCCTCCAGCTAACCTCTTTTGTCATCTGGTTCTTGTAGTCAGAAGTTATATTTTCTAAGAAATCTGTGTTTTCTTTAAAAAAATCAAATAAAAGAAGTACTGTCTGTTTACTATTTGACCATTAGCAGTTCAACTGTTATTGCTAAACAAAGTATCTTTAATTTAAATTTTCACTTCTTTGCTGTAATACAACCCTATTCATGCATGTTAATATTTTCAGACTGATTTCAGGTTCACTTTACATAAGACATAATTAACTGCTCTTTGTTCCATTAAGTTGCATTCAGTGTTTTAATGAGACTGACAGGTGGGCTCAAAATGGACTGCTGATCTGTGAAACTTGGAGTAGTTCAGGTGCTAGTTGTATATCCAACATGTGATTTCTATAAATGATGCTGTGCAGATTTAGGTGCAGCTGTCTCTGCTTAAACACTCAGAGTGTGATTCGTTGGTCTCCAGGGTTGATACTAGTTCAAATATTTGTGATGCTTACAATTTGAGCATTTTTCTAATTTGGTCTTTGGGAAACAACCAAAGGTTAGGTGGATAAAATATGAGTAAATTCATATAATGAATTTTGATATTCTATATATTTTATTTTGCTGCCTTCAGCTACTATTGTGGTTTATGTTTTTTCACACAATCAAAGTTTTGGGGGTAGATAGTTCAGGGTTCGAATGATGCCACTGAGAGCCTAGCCTCCTTGCTCTACCATCCTTGACAAGATACTTTTATTTTCCTGGTTTCCAGGCAGATACTCAACTTCCAAACACCATATCCAAATTTGACATTTATTCAGGAAAGGAAGCAGGCTTTAGTGACTTCTTTCCAAGTCTCATTGGCCAGAACTCTTCTCATGGCCAATCCAAGCTGCTACAGGGACTCTGAAATCAAGGACTTTACTTTCCAATCTCTATAGAATAGGAAAAAAGGGGTTTGAAAGGATGTTCAGTGGTTTAGTGAACCAAACTATGCTACCTGCTCACTAAGGAATTATATTAATTATTTTAGCCTGAGGTCAAAAGATGGGCAATTTCATTGTTTTCTTCTTTTTTTCCTCAAGCTATGCTTTAGAAACACATGCTGGGGGCTGCCTGGGTGGCTCAGTGGGTTAAGCCTCTGCCTTGGGCTCAGGTCATGATCTCAGGGTCCTGGGATCCAGCCCCCCATCAGGCTCTCTGCTCAGCAGGGAGCCTGCTCCCCTCTCTCTCTGTCTGCCTCTTTGCCTACTTGTGATCTCTGTTTGCCAAATAAATTTTAAAAATCTTGGAAAAAAACCAGAAACGCATGTTGGGGGATGCCTGGGTGGCTCAGTTGGTTAAGAGGATGCCTTCGGCTCATATCATGATCTCAAGGTCCTGAGTCCCAATTGGTCCTGAGTCCAGTTGAGTCCCAAATTGGACTCCTTGCTTGGCAGGGAACATGCTTCTCCCTCTGCCTTCTGCTCCCCCTGCTTGTGCTCTCTCTTTCTCTTTCTCTGTCCCCCTCTGGCAAATAAATAAATAAAATCTAAGAAAAGAAACGAAACCCGGGGCACCTGGGTGGCTCAGTGGGTTAAGGCCTCTGCCTTCGGCTCAGGTCACGATCCCAGGGTCCTGGGAGTGAGTCCCGCGTCGGGCTCTCTGCTCAGCGGGGAGCCTGCCTCTCCCTTTCTCTTTGCCTGCCTCTCTGCCTACTTGGGATCTCTCTCTCTGTGTCAAGTAAGTAAATAAAATCTTTAAAAAGAAAAAAGGAAAAGAAAAGAAAAGAAAAGAAAAGAAAAAAAGAAAAGAAACCCATGTTGGTCATAGTGAGTTGGCTATAGGGTCTCTTATTTCCCTCTGTATCTTTTCAAGGTCCAATTATGATGATACAACCAGGTAGTAGAGATTATCTGTTACCTACACAGAATTCATTTCTCCACTTTTTAAAACTATTTGCACCCAAATTGTGATCTTGTATCTCCCCAAATCCAGGTAGCCATAGGTCTCAGGGGAAACTGAAATCATTCCAATTTCAGGAAGAAATTGCTTCAAGAGTAATCTTGTCTAGGACTGGTCTAGAACCAGCAGATGATCCCATTTTGACCTAAAGCATAATAAGAACTCTGCCAGAGTCTAAGCGGACATTTTCTTCCTTGTTTCTATGAGATAGCCATAGGAAGAGATAGATTCTCTTTGTCCCCTGGGCAGTACTGGGTATAGATACAATACATGGGACTGCTGGGCTCTCTTGCTACTATACTGAGGAGGAAGTCACACTTAGGATTATAGGACACAGGAAGGACACCCGGGCCCTTGATAACATTGCTGAATCCATGTGCCATGAAGCACACCCCATCTTTAAACTTCCAGTCAAGTGAGATCATTCATTCTTTACTATTTTAATCAGTTGGAGCCTGGACTTATGTTACTTGTAGTGAAAAACATCTTAATTCTTATGAATTGTTTGAGCTGGTTGTCCTCAAATGTTCTGAGAAGTTTGGGCTTACTCTATTGCTGTTATCTTTGCTGCTTGTAATTCAAGTTAAATGGGATTTCCCAGAGACATATCATTGCAGAAAAACACTACATGCATCAGTGCATTTAGCACCAACTTAGTACTAAGAGTAAGCTAAGAAATAGCACTGTACTTCATGCTCCTTCCAGTTCTGGGTTTTGCCAACATGGGGAAATAAACCACAGGTGCAATGTAGATCAATTGGGAAACATTTCTACCAAGCTAGTGAACAAGCAGAAATTCACCAGCCACATTATAGTGGGACAACTGAGAGATAAGTAATGTGAAATGCATTGCAATCTCCAAGGCTAACAGGCTGTGAAAACATACCACCAAAACAGCCAAAGCGACCCTTGTAACTGAACTCGATGTTGGGCTAATTGTGCAGCAAACAGAAAAACAAAACAAGACAAAACAAACAAAAACCGTCCCTCCAAGTTAAAAGCTATTGTGCAAAGGCAAAGAGGAAGAAATAGACAACACGTTATTACCTCCCACATTTCCCAAACTATACTTGAGGTAGCATGTAGGAATTGGAATGCTTGATCAGGGCTTTAATTTTCTCCAACTAAAATTTGCCTCTTCTGAGATTCTCCTCTCTATGTATTTTCTATCTCTGTATATAGATAGATAGACAGGCAGATATAGAGATAGAGATAGATATAGATATTTCTCTATATATGTTATCTCTCTCTCTATACACACACACACACACACACACACACACACATATAGTCACTAGATATCTATATTGAGCGAATACAACATTCATGTTATCACGGTAACAAGAAGAATAAATGATATTAACATAAGGCTACTGTAGAACTTTTACAAAATGATATTTGATTATATCCTAAGACACCTGCTTAGTGTTAGACACAGCAAAAATCATGGAGAAGAAGCAAATGTCAGAGGAAATTAAATGCCATTTAAAAATGGTAAGTTTAAGAAAATGCGTCATTAATAACTGGAATACATATGAGTTAGCAAAATGCTAGAAAATAATAGCTCATATAAATAGAGTTCCAAACAGACTGATATTTTTCAAAACAAATAGATTTTTAAAGATTTTCTTGTTTTGGTTTTAGGTATTATTTACCATCCTACGTCACAATCTTGGCATTTGGTTAGTAGACGGGAGGGTGAAACAAACAAGGTGTTAGTAGGTATTTGTTTGAAATGTATATTATACTGTCCACTTATAACTAATTTGAGGGACCTTTTCTAAGAAATTTATAGTAAAAGATACTGTCATTTCAAGCCTCAGTCTGAATTTTCACACTATTTTGATTATCTACAAAGAGAAGGTATGAAAGACATATGCCTATAAATAACCATTTAATGCTAATGTGAATTTCCTTTTTAATTGAAACTTTCTCCAATTATGCAGTTTTTGAGTAAAACATTATTGAGTCATTAACAATAGGGAACATGTTTTTCACACATTTAGTAGAAGGTAAGTATTAAGAAGGACTAATCATAACAATGACACACAGACAGCTAGGAGTCTAGAGGAATTTAAATACATGAAATGGTTCATCTCTTTCTTATTCAAAAGCCTGTCAGGTTTCAAGGTTAAAGCCATATTTATGTTTTGGGGTTTTTTTTCTCCTTATAATTGGTAAGGTTATATCTGTGAATATTACATCACCTAATTTCAAAAATTTCTAATAGGTTAAAAGGCAATTTATCATCACCTTTAAAACGGGATGTTAACAGCTTTATAGTTAAATTAGGCAATGAAAAATGGGTAAAGGTTGTCTATAGAAAAAAAACGCTTTTTATGACAAAGATAATTGAACTTACAAAGAGGAAGGTGTAACCTGAAATGATTTAGAAAATTCATCATGAAAGTGTGTCATTATATTAATTTAGAAAGAAAATCACTTTTTTATTTACCCATCTCTAATGTATTCATCTCTCTGTTCAGACAGACTAGGGACCAGGAAAACATTAATGATGAACATGTCAAAAGTTGGAATATAACCTTGTCACATTCACCATAAAACTCTTAGCAGTTTTGAACAATTTTCTTGACGTGCTTGAAATCCTCTATGAGAGGATTCTTTTAAAAGCTTTCTCATTGAAAGATAGAAGAACAATTATTTGGGAAAGTTCCTTTTATTCATTTTCTAAAATATTTTTTTCTCAGAGAAATAATGCATATTCATAGAGAATTCAGAATATGAAGAAAAGCATAAAAAGAAAAAGAATAATTACCCACAATTCCAATCCCCAACATAACAACTGTTAATCTTTTGGCTTTTCTTCTATCCTTGAATCTTTATGAAATTAATGTGTAACCAGGTTGATTTAATGCTATCTTGTTTACTGAACATTATATCATGAAGCCCTCCCCATATGAATGTATATTCCATCATGTCTATTTCATCCTCTATGAACCTAACATCTACTGTTCAGTAGTTAAGCTGCTTCTAAACTTTTCTTCTTATCAGTGACATTGTAATTCACAAGACCGTGTGTAATCTTTTGTTCATCTGGGGACTTGCTTAGAACAGATTCAGAATCATGAATTCCTTATGTCAAAGCGTTATTTTTTTTCAACATAAAAAAGGTGAGAAAATACAACTAAAATCAACACTGAATTTACCATATAGAGGACCGGTCATTAAGATTCTGGTATCTATGTAACCAACTTTTTGAAAACCACTTTAGTGAAGTATAATTAACATACAAGTAACTACATAAAGCAAACAATTTGACAAGTTTTAATATATGGATACACCTCTGTAACCAGTTCCACAGTCAAAATAAGGAACATAGACATCACTTCCAAAAGTTTTCTTGTGTCTCTCAGTAATGTTGCCCTCCTTCCCATTCTTTCCTCGCATTCCCATATCCCATATACTGAGAAAATCACTGATGGATCTCTTGTCACTCATTGTATGTTAGACTACATTTCCGAGAAGTGTGGCACACTCATGTAGAAAAAAGACAGACAGTAGATATCGTAAGTGAAAATCAGCAGAAAATATAGGTAGCAGATTCTAGAAACTCTTGGGATATTTTAATCATTAAAAATTAAACATAAAGAGATGAACCATGAGAGACTGTGGACTCTGAAAAACAATCTGTGTGTTTTGGGGGTGGGAGGTTGGGTGAGCCTGGTGGTGGGTATTGTGGAGGGCACGTATTGCATGGAACATTGGGTGTGGTGCATAAACAATGAATTCTGGAACACTGAAAAGAAATTAAAAAAAAAGATAAAAATTTAAAAAAGAAAAAAACCCCAAATTAAACATAAAGTATGTTCAGTATGTTATAAAAAGAAAAAGAAGGGGTAATATATGAATAAGAAACAAGAGCCCAAGAAAATGACTAAGCAGATTCAAAACTTTAAAAACTATAACTTTTAGAAATAAAATATAATGAGTGAACATAATAATGGTTATAATTAAACATTTAGATTGATGACTAATTAGATACACCTAAAAAAAAATCAGTGATTTGAGTTTAGATCTGAAGGTCTTATCCACAATGCAGGAGAAAACCAAAGAGATGGAAAGTATAAAACAGGTTTTGAGATAGGGAGAATAGAGTAAAAAGGTATCTTATTCTAAGTGAACGAGTTTCAAAGGGGGAGAAGAATGAAAGAATGTGGCTGATGTATCTTGAAAATCCTGAGAATTTTCCATAATTGGTGAAAGATACCAATTCCCACATTTATGAACACTAATGACTCTCAAAAAGGATAAACAAAAGGAAATCTACTCTGGGGTATATAATGAAAGTATATGGAATTAAAGACAAAGAGAAAACTTTTCATTTTATTTATTTATTTGACAGACAGAGATTACAAGTAGCCAGAGAGGCAGGCAGAGACAGAGGGGAAAGCAGGCTCCCCGCTGAGCAGAGAGCCTAATGCAGGGCTTGATCCCAGGACCCGATCCCAGGACCTGATCCCAGGACCCCAGGATCATGACCTAAGCCGAAGGCAGAGGCTTTAACCCACTGAGCCACTCAGGTGCCCCCAAAGGGAAAACTTTTAAAATAAAAGACAGAGCACCTTCAGGAGAATAACAATTATACTGATAAACAGCATAAAGATTTCTTTTAAAAATTTTTTTTATTTATCTCCTTTAAAGATTTATTTATCTTAGAGAAAGAAAGTTTTTTTTTTAAAAAAAAGATTTATTAATTGTTTAAAGATTTATTTATTTATCTTAGAGAGAGAAAGAGAGTGCAAAAGCGTACTTAAGGAAGGGCAGGGGCAGAGGGAGAGGGAGAGGGAGAAAGAGAATCTCCAGCAGACTTCCCACTGAGCACGGAACCTGATGCAGGACTCCATCTTACCCTAGATCATGACCTGAGCTGAAATCAAGAGTGGGACACTTAACTGACTGAGCCACCTAGGGGCCCCAACATTTTGATAACCAAAGTTTTAGAGGCAGTAGTGGAAGTCAAAAGTCAAAACATTTCACTGTTTTGAAAAGAATTCAGAATTAAATACTCATCAAAGTACCATTAATGAGTGAAAGCAAAATACAAATATTTCAGACAACAAACAGATTGTGTTTGGTACCGATAGACCCTCACTGAAGGAAACTATAAAGATTTAATCTTCATGCAGAAAGAAAATGAAGGCAGATGAATACCAGAAGGTAAGGGAGAAAAAAGTATTAAGTACTTGGGTATATTCAACTAACGGATTCAATAATTATTTATGAATGATGATGATTTGGAAGGCCCTGCTTTAAGTGCTTGACATAACAGCACTGAACAATGTACCTTATGTGAATTAAAAAAAAAAGATGATTAAAATACTGGGCAGCAATGATATAAGTTTACAGGAATGGCAGAAATAAAGTTTTCTAAGGTTCTTCCGTTGTTCTGAAGGAAAATAAAAATATAGCTAAAAGGGAACCTTGATAAATTAAGCACATATGTGAATTTTCTATTGTATAATGAAAAAAATTACATAGCAAGTATAAAACCTCTACACTCAATTAGTGTGAAAAAAGGCAAAAAAATTAGAGAACATGCTGCATGAAAAAAGTCAGGCAAACAGAAAGCACCAAATATCGTAGAGATGATTCCAAATACTTATTACAATTAAAGATGAACTAAAATCCTAGTTAATAAAGATTGCCTGACATGGAAAAATAAAATGCAACTAAATGTGTTCATAAAGGAACATTTAAATTAAAAGTATATAGAATGGGATAAAAAATATTTATAAACACCAAATACGAACAAAATCAAGTTGGCTTAACTCTACTGATAATATATGAAATAGACTTTAAAGAACAGGTATTATTAGAGATAGGGCCAACATATAATTTTGGTAAATTTCACTTTATCAGGAAGATATTCCTAAGATAAATACTGAAATTATATAATTATGTATCTAAAAACATAGTGTCAAAATATATAAAGTAAAATTTGACAGATTGTGAAGAGAAATATATAGATAGAGCACCTCAGTGAATTCCTCCTACCAGCTGATAAAGCAGGCCAAAAGAACGAAAAGAAAAGAAAAATCAGTATAATATATAAAATTTGAGATATACAATGAACATGCTTGATCTAATGCACCAAATAATTTTGCAATACAAAAGCTTTTCAAACACACATGGAGCATTAATGGAAATTAATAACATACTGGGCCTTATTGAAACTCTACAAATATAAAAATTTGGTATCTTTTTATCCTAATATAATATTTCTTTTATGTGTTATATTAATATTGTATGTGAGATATTTAAAAAAAAATCCTGATCCAAAAAAGGGATTGTCTGGTTACTGGAAAAGAGTAAATTGCCATGTTGTATATTGTTAAGGTGTCTGAATCTCTCATTGAATGGTCATGGCATAACTATTGTTTATGATTTGGGTAATTTACATTTTTTTGCTACTATAAATACCACTGTCTCAAAGCTATCACATGAGTCTTTGTTAAGAGCCTAATTATTTTCTTGAGGATATATTCCCAGAATTTGATTTGTTAGATCAATCTTATGCATTATTAGACCTAAAATTCGCCATAGCTATTGCTAACCTGTCCTATAAAAAAAAGTTTTACTAATCTTATTCTGACCAGCGGGGTATGAGGGTGTCTATTTTACATTCTTGACAAAACTCTAAGGAGAAAAAATATAATCTTATTTTAATTGGTATTTCTTTGATTACCAGTTATTTGTGATGTTGAATATGTTTCTATATCTTAGCCATTTTAGTTATTATTTCTTTAATCATTCAATCATGTGCTTAACTTCTCTTAAAAAATGGATTTGAAAAACAATTTTTATATTAGAAATTAAATCCCTTGAAAACACACACACACACACACACACACACACTACATCTTTATCCACTTAACAGTCAATGGTCATTTAGGCTCTTTCCAAAGTTTGGCTATCATTGATAATTGCTATAAACATTGGGTGCATGTGTCCCTTCAAATCAGTATGTTTGTATCCTTTGGATAAATACTGAGTAGTGCAATTGCAGGGCTGTAGGGTAGCTCTATTTTTAAGGAACCTCCATACTATTTTCCAGAGTGGCTGCACCAGTTTGTATTTCCACCAACAGTGCACAAAGGCTCCCCTTTCTCTGCATCCTTGGCAGCATTTGTTATTTCCTGTGTTGTTAATTTTAGTCATTCTCACAGGTGTAAGGTGGCATCTCATCATGGTTTTGATTTGTATTTCCCTGATGATGGGTGATGTTGAGCAATTTTTCATGTCTGTTAGCCATTTGTATGTCTTCTTTGGAAAAGTATCTATTCATGTCTTCTGCACATTTCTTAACTGGATCATTTATTTTTTGGGTGTTGAATTTGATAAGTTCTTTATAGATTCTGGATATTAGCCCTTTATCCAATATGTAATTTGCAAATATCTTTTTCCATTCTCAGCTGTCTTTTGGTTTTGTCAACTGTTTCCTTTGCTGTGCAAAAGTTTTTTATCTTCATGAAGTCCCAATAGTTCATTTTTGCCCTTGCTTCCCTTGCCTCCAGAGACGTATCTAGTAAGAAGTTGCTGGTCAAAGTTGCTGAGGTCAAAGAGGTTGCTGCCTGTGTTCTTCTCTGGGATTTTGATAGTTTCCTGTCTCACATTTAGGTCTTTCATCCAATTTGATTTTATTTTTTGTGTGTGGTGTAAGAAAGTGGTCCAGTTTCATTCTTCTGCATGTTGCTGTCCAGTTCTCCCAACACAAATTGTTGAAGAGAACGTCTTTTTTTCTATTGGACATTCTTGCTTGCTTTGTTAAAGATTAGTTGACCCTATAGCTGTGGATCTATTTCTGGGTTCTCTATTCTGTTCCATTGATCTATGTGTCTGTTTTTGTGCCAGTACCATACTGTCTTGATGATTACAGATTTGTAATAGAGCTTGAAGTCTGGGATTGTGATGCTTTTCTTTCTCAACGTTACTTTGCCTATGTAGGATCTTTTCTGGTTCCATACAAACTTTAGGACTGTTTGTTCTAGTTCTATGAAAAATGTTGGTGTCATTTTGATAGGGAATGGGTAAATTGCTTTAGAGAGTATATACATTTTAACAATATTTGTTCTTCTAATTCATAAGCATGGAATGTTTTTTCATTTGTGTCATCTTTAATTTCTTTCATAAGTGTTCTATAGTCTTCAGTGTACAGATCTTTTACCTCTTTGGTTAGGTTTATTCCTAGGGATCTTAGGGGTTTTGGTGCAAATGTAAATGGGACTGATTCCTTGATTTCTCTTTCTGCTGCTTCATTATTGGTATATAGAAATGCAACAGACTTCCGTACATTGATTTTATATCCTGTGACTTTGCTGAATTCATGAATCAGTTCTAGTAATTTTTTGGTGGAGCCTTTTGGATTTTCTGTATAGAGTATCATGTCATCTCTGAAAAGTGAAAGTTTGACTTTTTCTTTGCCGATTTGGATGCCTTTGTTTCTTTTAGTTTTCTGATTGCTCAGGGTAGGACTTCCAGTACTATGTTGAAGAACAGTGGTGAAAGTGGACATCCTTGTTGTGTTCCTGACATTAGGAGGAAAACTCTCAGTTTTTCTCCATTGAGGGTGATATTAGCTGTGGGTCTTTTGTATATGGCCTTTTGGACACTGAAGTATGTTCCTTCTATGCCTACTTTTTTGAGAGTTTTTATTATGAAAGGATGTTGTATTTTGTCAATTTTTTTCTGCATATATTGAGAGGATCATATGGTTCTTATTAAAAAGATACCATTTAGAAAATTTATATATAGATTCTTTTTCCAATGGGAAGAGACTTATGCATGCTTGACATGTGCCCAAAGTAAGTAGAATGTTTTTAGCATCATGCACTGCACTCTTGGCTTGACAATTTCCAAGCTAGTATGTGCATGTATGTGTGTATACATGTGTGCCCACACATATATTTGTGTGTAACTATTTTAATGGGAAGCCTGTAAGATTTATACCAATCCCAACTCACCTCCTAGAATGTGACCTTGGGAATTCTCCACTGATAAAATATTTTAACATATTCCCTTTGTCAAAGCAGAATGGTGACTGACATGTTACACAAATGGAAGTGCATGTTTCACTGTGTAATAATGCAATGAATGTTAAATAATTTAATCTGTTCCCAAATCCTTCACTAAGTAATATTTTGTCATTTGGAGAATGACAATATATATATAAGTAGGAATATTCAAAACTCAAATCTCCAAATAAAAGATCATCTATTTAAATAATCTTCAGTTTACTACAATGGTTAAGGAAAATAATTGCCAGAATCTTACCAAGTTAATGAGACAAAAAAATTTCTATTTAATCTTTTATATCACAATAATGTTTAGAAAGTTAGCATAAGAGAGTTATTCAAACAATAATAGTAAATATTAATTTTTTTTTTGAGAAAAGACAGACAATTCACACTGAAGTTTGGTCAAGCTCTTTGGTGAGGTAACCATTGATGACGGCATTTCATGCTGAGCTTGAGTTTCCTCTTTGGTGAACCCCTAATACATTTATTTATTTTTTATTTTTAAAGATTTTTAAAATTTATTTATGACAGAGATAGCAAGAGAGGGAGCATAAACACAGGGAAGCTGGAGAGGGAAAAGCAGGCTCCCTGCTCACAGGGAGCCTGATATGGGGCTTGATCCCAGGATGCTGGGATCATGACCAGAACTGAAGGCCCACGCTTAACGACTGAGCCACCCAGGTGTCCCACCCCTAATACATTTAATTATGACACACAAGTTGGCCCATTGACTTATATGATCTTATTCTGCATTTTATATGTTTGTAACTCTTCTCCTTCCCCACAAAAAGAAACCAAGAATGCACATTTAAAACCTTGAGAATACAATTCAGGCTTTTAATGCATTTAAATGCATTAAATAATGCATTCCCCTGAAGGCTCATCTCAGGGTTCTAAAAACCAGTGAGTTCAAAAACAAAACAAAACAAAACAAACAGTGAATCCAAGGTAAATTTCACAAACCTTCTGTTATTGGTTTCTAATTTTGCATTAAAATATGTAATTATAAAAGTGAAAGTAGTATACTTTGGGGAAAATGTTATATAAGTCGTGACTGAAAAAACAGTGGAAATGAAAGTCAGGTTTTCTTATTCTCTCACATATTTTAAGAAATAAAATATATTTCAAATAAAAGATTCATATGAACCAATTCATTTCTGGTGTGCATTTGTCCTAAAACTAAAATAAAGCACATTAAAGTAGGAATTAAAAGACTTGGATTCAAGGCCAAGCTTTCCTATTTATTAGAGGTCACTGTTTAAAGTATTAAATTTTTTAGCCTCCTCTTGTCTTTATTCATCAGATCTTGACATTTAGAGTAATACTTATTGCTGACATGACTATGTAAACATAAACACAGACATGGGAACTTATGTGTCTGTGCCTATACTTTCTGGTCAGCCAGATGATACAGAAAAAAGTTGAATTATTTCAAAAATTATCATTAAAATTAAAACTAAATTTGTATACATGCCTGTGTATATATACAGAAATATATTATTTTTTTCTGTAGATATGTCATAATTCCCTGAAACTACACCTGTGTACCAAGTTTAAAACACAGTGAGGTTGAGTAAATCTATTTTACATGTGGCGCTGGGGCATCTGGGTGACTCAGTTGGTTTAGCAAATAACTCTTGGTTTTGGCTCAGGTCAATGATCTCAGGGTTCTGGGATCAAGCCCTATGTCAGGCTCTGCACTCAGTGGGGAGTCTGCTTGAGATTCTCTCTCACCCTCTCCCTCAGCCCCTCCCCTTGCTCACTCTCTATTTCTAAAATAAATAACTAAATCTTTTTAAAAAATGTGGCCCAAAGAGCAGAACAGTCTTCAAATTGTTTTTATTGTTGTTCAATATAACATGTTACATAAAGTGAGGGTATATATTTAGTAACTTTTGTAGAAATTTGATAAATCTTATTTGAAGGAAATAACAAAAAATGGCTTATATTTGTGTATGCTATTGTTTTTAAAAAATTATTATTTGCAGTTATTCATTCTTATGATATTTTGCCAAAGTTTTAGTCCCCGAGGGACTGGAAATTAGAGCAAACAGAATAAAACACCTGGTACTTAACCTCAGGCAGTTTCAGAAGCATTCATGTATTTTATTGCTATTAATGTTATTATAACTTTAAAAGCTAAATTAAAATATTTTTTCATTCTTATCTAAGAATCAAGCTGGGACATCATCAAGCTTGGTTTCTTAATCTGTTTCTCCATCACAGTTTTTCTCTGATGAGTTTATTAGAAGCTCATTACTAGACATTTCCAGGCCTATTTTCTTTCAATGAAGCATATATTAAGCAAGCTATTCAAAGGGATGACACCTAAATATGGCCATTGGTCCGCATTAAATCAAACACAGACATACAAATCCATATACAAAAGAATATGCACATTTTTGGGATATTCATTCATAACATCTCTAAACAGTATTCATGATTATATAAATTTTTAATATTAAGATGTATTAAAAGTCATTAAATTCTTGAGGAATCTCCACACTGTTCTCCAAAGAGGCTGCAACAACTTGCATTCTCACCAACAGTGTTAGAGGGTTCCCCTTTCTCCACATCCCCTCCAACACATGTTGTGTCCTGTCTTGCTAATTTTGGCCATTCTAACTGGTGTAAGGTGATATCTCAATGTGGTTTTAATTTGAATCTCCCTGAGGGCTAGTGATGATGAAAATTTTTTCGTGTGTCTGATAGCCATTTGTATGTCTTCATTGGAGAAGTGTCTGTTCATATCTTCTGCCCATTTTTTGATATGATTGTCTGTTTTTTGTGTGTGTTGAGTTTGAGGAGTTCTTTATAGATCCTGGATATCAACCTTTTGTCTGTACTGTCATTTGCAAACTTCCCTATGACCCTGCAATTGCACTACTGGGTATTTACCCCAAAGATACAGATGTAGTGAAAAGAAGGTCCATCTGTACCCCAGTGTTTATAGCAGCAATGGCCACGGTCACCAAACTGTGGAAAGAACCAAGATGCCCTTCAACGGACGAATGGATAAGGAAGATGTGGTCCATATACATTATGGAGTATTACGCCTCCATCAGAAAGGATGAATACCCAACTTCTGTAGCAACATGGATGGGACTGGAAGAGATTATGCTGAGTGAAATAAGTCAAGCAGAGAGAGTGAATTATCATATGGCTTCACTTATTTGTGGAGCATAACAAATAGCATGGAGGACATGGGGAGTTAGAGAGGAGAAGGGAGTTGGGGGAAATTGGAAGGGGAGGTGAACCATGAGAGACTATGGACTCTGAAAAACAATCTGAAGGTTTTGAAGTGGCGGGGGGGTGGGAGGTTGGGGTACCAGGTAGTGGGTATTATAGGGGGCACGGATTGTATGGAGCACTGAGTGTGGTGCAAAAATAATGAATACTGTTATTCTGAAAATAAATAAAAATTAAATTTAAAAAAAGAACACAAAAAGAACAATAAATAAAAGAAAAAAGTAATTAAATTCCCTTTTCAATAGTTGAATTTTCTAAATACCTCCTTGATGCATTTTAATTCCAAATAGTAATTTAAACATGTTATGACATAAAAACTGAAAAGATACCAAACTGAGTATGTATCTTAAAACAATAACTAGGAAATCCTTTGACTTCTCTCCAAAACCAGTGAACAACATCACTATCCTACTTATAATAACAGTCAGTCACTGAAATATTTTTGATCAATCTTAGCTAAGGAGTCTACCATTTCCGGCCAACATCACACTCTCAACAGTTAAAACATTTCATAAATGGAATACTGGCACTTAGTAACATTTTGAAAAGCTGATAAAACTTAGAAGGATTATTTGAAAGAACCTCACACTGACACACTGTCATTTCCAAATGTCAGGGACTTCAAGCTTAGCTCATAAAAATGAAGCTCATGCTTGGAGACAACACTGCCTTTTGAGATAAATCTCTTTTTAAGTCTTATGGTTGTGGGAGTTGTAGTCTCAACCCTGGTGAAATGACCTCCAAAAGCATCAACTATTTTAAGGTCATGTGTACATTCCCGTAAGCAGATGGCACAGAAGGGCTTAACAGGTGTCCAGACATAGCTTTACACTTGTGCTGGTTCTGCCCTAAAAAACATGTCCTCCAAACATCTGTCTCAAAACACATGCAATATATTAAGGAAGATTTTCAGACCAAAGTTGTGTCAATATTTCCTATCCTGCCTTCTTTTTCAACAATCTGTACCTTTTAGATACACACAGTCTAGTGGGAAAAGAGAGATACAGCATTTTGGGTTAAAGAATCATGGAGAGATTAGAAAATACTTGGAAATATTTGCCTTGCTCAAATCTAAAAATAAAGCAGTTTATGTGTGCTTCTCTAAGTTTTAAACTAATATTCAGAGACTTTTTTTCCCAAATAAACTTTTTCAAATTAAATTTTAAATTAAAGGTCAGAGTATCTTACGACATTTAAGCATGACAAATATTAAGAAAAAATGTATTACTGATTTGGCAGGATGAATTTCATTGCTGCTTTTGCACATATGTGTGACTTTTATGCATGTTTGCGTGTGTGTGTGTGTACATGCATTTGGAGAATCAGTTTCCTATAAGAAGGAAAGAAACACAATTAAAGATGGGTTAACTTCGTTGGAAGAAGTCATATGATAATTCAGGCTGAATAATTAAATCATGAAAATCCTGGAGGGGCAGTCTATGTTCATGCTGGCTAGTCCTAGATCAGGTATAAAGAGGGTCTGATGAGGAATAAGAGCTCTGTGTTAGTACAGGTAGCATCTAGTTTAGGGAGTGGTTGAGAGGACACTTGGTCTGGTGACTGTACCATGAAGTATTTGACCTAGATGGAGGTCATGACCTACTGCTGTTCAGAATGACGCTATAGAGAACAACAAACTATTGTTCAAGGTCAAGGCTGATATTTATGGAATTTCTTCTAGCTTCAGATTGCTTTGGTGCTTTTGATAAAAATTCAGTAAATGCCCTCTTTCTGCATATCAGTCCTTCATGGTTCTTTGAGGATCCTGGATAGAACTTAGGATATGACCTTTAAAACCCTTATGAACTGATTATGAAGTTGAGATGTACAATAGGTCTAGGCAACCAACTCTGATGGGAAAGGTATGTATTGTGTATTTAGGTTCCTCTTCTAGAAGGTCAATTATTTTAAGTAATATCCTATATGAGGCATTATTTTTCCTTGTTTAATATTTAATTTAATTCTATTTAAGAATTCTTAGTGTTCTTCTAATATCCCAGAAAACAATGCGTTCTAAAAATCTTTCCTCACAAATTAGCCTATACAGCATTGCCCAAGAGAAACTTCAGTGATGATGGAAATGTTCTATATCTTCAATGTTCAATATAGTAGCTACTAGCCACATATGGCTATCGAGCATTGGAAATGTAGCTAGTATGACTGAGGAACTAATATTATTTAATTTTGACTCTCTAAAATGTAAATTTAACTAGACACATTTTCTAAATGCATTATGCTCCCAGTCTAATTTTAAAATTAGAAAGTTGAACTGCTTGCAACACAATGCTCTCTATGTAACATGTTTCCCATATTCTCTGTTTAGTAAATAGATTAATTGGTTTAGCTAATCACAGTAAGACATCCTAATGAATTAAGGGGACCTAACAAAATTTCTTAGCATACAACAGTAGCAATTAATTTTTATCTGTAAAGAAAATACTACAAAGAGCTAACTTTTTTAAAAGATTTTTATTTATTTATTTGACAGAGAGAGAGATCACAAGTAGGCAGAGAGGGAGGCAGAGAGAGGGGGAACAGGTTCCCCGCCGAGCAGAGAATCCAATGTGGGGCTCCATCCAAGGACCCTGAGATCATGACCTGAGCTGAAGGCAGAAGTTTAACCCACTGAACCACCCAGGTGCCCCTACTAAGAGCTACATTTCATAAGAGAAGTTTTAAAAGAGATTTTTAATCAAATATGCTTTTCAGTAAAGCTCTTATGGAGATTGAGTTCAGAAAATTATAATGAAATGCCTCATTTTATATTTTATAAAAATCTACAAAATGAGAAAAACAAATAGTAGCTCTGTTTCATTATTTTGCATCTAAATAATTCTAAATTAAGCAGCTAAAACAGAGGGTTACCTATATCAAAATGGGGGATTTCAGTATTACCCAAATTAAGTTTTTTAAAAAGATTTTTATTTATTTATTTGACAGAGAGAGAGTGCACAAGCAGGGGGAGCGACAGGCAGATGCAGAGGGAGAAGCAGGCTCCCTGCTGAGCAGGAGCCCAATGTGGGCTCCATACCAGGACCTGGAGATCATGACCTGAGTTGAAGGCAGAGGCTTAACTGACTGAGCCACCCAGGCACCCTCCCCCAATTGAGTTTTTTATGGTGAAAATAAACACCTTTTCTGCTGTCACTGAAACTTGATCTTCCTACAAACAATGTCTAAAAAAGCAAATATATAAATGACCAGAAGAACCCCTATGTAAATCATCCTGACAACAATTATAAGGAATCATTACAACAATGGAAATGGGAGTCTGGAGGCCTACAACAGTTTTATCAAACAATTTCTGTGGTCTTATAAAGGGAAATCTCTTTTTAATCATTCTGAGTTTAATTAAGAAGTAAATAATCATATTCTAAAGAAGCCTTCCTCTCCCGGTCCACTTAGCTTTTTCAAAGGAGATGTCATACAGCATCCTAGTTATTCTCTATTTGATCAATCAGGTTGTGAGACTTCCTTTTGTGTGGAGCATTGTCATTTTAGTGCAGTTAAATTAGGTTTTATGGTTTAAAATTGCCCTATTAACTTGGAGCTTCCTGCATTTTCATTAACTCAAAACATATTTGATATCATGATAAGCTCTCCTGAAATGAAACTTCCCTTCTGGAATAAGTCATTCTATTATAGTAGATGCTTACCACGGAACTTGGTTTTGAACATTATACTGCTTTAATGTGCTTCCCTATGAATTGATGCTTTGGAGGAGGCTATACAACACTAGCATTTATAACCATATGCTGTGTTTTAGGCCAAGTCATTTCCTCTCTCCCCTACTGTAAAATTGTGAAGTGAACAATTCTTGAATTCCATGTTTTATTTCCTTTTCAGGAAGAATCTCTGCCAAGTATCTAGATATGCAATTACCCTGCTCGCATGCTAGGGCAGTTGTTCTAAACTTCGGAGATTCATCAGCTGGTGGGTGCCTGGGTGGCTCAGTGGGTTAAGCCTCTACTTTTGGCTCAGATCATGATCTCAGTATCCTGGGATCGAGCCCCACATGCGCTCTCTGCTCAGCAGGGAGCCTGTCCCCCCACCCCACCCTCTCTCTGCCTGCTTCTCTGCCTACTTGTGACCTCTCTCTCTCTCTGTCAAACAAATAAAATCTTAAAAAAAAAAAAAAAAAAAAAGCTCAGCCGGTGATTTTCAAGCACAATCAAGGTTAGGCATCGTCACATTGACACAGTACTACTTATGTTCTAGCACAAAGCTTGATCAAACAGATTCAGTTTCTGATTCTACAAGCCAGCAGTGAGAATTTGCATCTCTAACAGTTTTCTAGGTGGTCCTGATAATTCTGATGCAACAAATTGCACTTCCTCTCTATGCTAAGGCAAATAGAGTAGACCTGAGGAGAGGGGAGATGCTCGATTTTATGGAATTTACATTAATTCAGAAAAGAGGGACAATAAGCAACTAACTAACCAAGCAAGAATTTTTTAGCTCATGAAAAAAGCTCTAGAGAATAGAAGGCAGGTCAGGATGTAGAGACTGTCTGACCAGGGGTGTTTCTGAGCTCCTTGAGATGAGGTGGTAAGGATGTCCTTGCAATGGTGTGACATCTGACCTGAGACTTGGATATCAAAAAATCAAGACATGTGAATATCAAGGGGTCAGAGCTTTCTAGGCAGAGCGGGCAGTGAGTACAAAGGCTGTAAGGCTGGACTATGCTGGCTTTCTGTTTGGAACAGAAGAAATGTCTATGTGGCCAGAATGAGGAGGAAACTGGGAAGATCTGAGAGGCCAGAGAATGTGCGGGGTATCCATAGGCCACTGTTAGGGGTCTGGATTAATTCCACAAGTGCAGATAAGCCATAAGAGGGTTTTAATAAAGGGAGTGATATGATCTGCCCCCCCTTCGTTATTGTTCAGTTGCTATGTTGACCAGAGAAGCAGTGTCAGAGCAGAAGAAAGGCGAGCTAATAGGTGGAAGATGATGAACTTTGGGTGAAAGTTGATGGAGGCTTAGACTGGAAGAATAGCAGCAGAGGCTCACAGAAAATGCTGACTAATGCATCAGCTGTGGGGCATAAGGGATAATGCCTCACAGGTGTTTGTGTTGTAATCATTAATTGTGATAGGGAGGAATGAATGGGAAGCCATTTGGGGTGTTGAGCAAGAAACCATTATTTGTGCTTTGAATATTATGGTTGAGTTGCCTGCCAGATTTTTAGGAGGAGTTTTTTCTAGTAGTCTTTGTTTCATATGAGTCTTTGCTCATATGAGTCTCACTTTCAAAAGTCTTTGTTTAGCAGACTTTGAGTAAGAAATAAAAATTTGTTAGTCATAGGTATGTAGGTAGTGGGAGACTCAGTGATTCCACCTGGGAAGCACTCAATCTCAGATTTATTCTGAACTTTCTACCTGCAAAGAGGTTTAATGGAAAGTTCTGTTGATTTCCAAAGCTCTTGTATAAAACTGATTATAGGAAAACAGGAGATATAGAAATGTGAATGGAAATCCTCTTCCTAAGGTTGTAAAGGAGCTGATATACCCATGTAAAGCAAACCACTTGACTCATTCAACAAAGGGTTAACTGAAAGATAGAAAGCAAACTATTATTATTAAGGTATCTCTCCAGCAGGATAGAAAAGGGTCCCTAAAGCTTTACTTCTTAGTCTTCTTCTAGACCTAGCTTTTTAGGCAAGCACCAGAATTTTCCCAACGGCACTGTTCTCTGTCTTTGAACTTTCCTTTGGGAAAGAAATATGAGAACTCTCTGTCTCATCCAGGGAGTTCCTCTGTGGGAAAAGGCAGACATTTAACTTTCAAAGCTTTTTAAGAAATCAGTTGAGTTCAGACTTGGTCTCTTTCACCAGCCAAGACTTTTCTTAAATATGAGAAAATTATGTTCAGTCAATAGAGTTAATATTTGGAAGTGATCATTCCAGATACCTATAGAATTTACATTACTTGAGTATCAAAGAATTTACATGGTTGAAGTTTAATATAATTTAAATGAGACAAACAAGGGAATTGGCTCAGTGACTTCATTTTCTGTGATCACTACTCCTACAATGATAGGTATGAGTAGAAATATATATGAAATAATATGTGTACAAGTCTATAAAATGTTACATATTTTATTTTATTTTTAAAAGATTTTATTTATTTAATTATTTGTCAGAGATAGAGAACACAAGGAGAGGGAGAAGCAGGCTCCCCGCTGAGCAGGGATTCCCGATGTGGGACTTGATCCCAGGACCCTGGGATCATGACCTGAGCCAAAGGCAGATGCCCAACCAACTGAGCCACCCAGGCGTCCCAAAACGTTACACATTTTAATCAGCATCTTCTTAGGGTAGATACAACATTACAGTGTAAATCTAATTAAAACGCTATTACATTATAATATTTAAAAATCAATTTAAAAAGCTATTATGCTATAGGTGTGGTGAAATACCTTAAAGTATTTCATGAGGAATTATGTATTTGTAAATTTACTTTGATTTATACCTAAGATGGTTAGCATTTTAAGTCCCCCAATTAAAAATCCACAGTTCAAAACTAGTGATGTAAGAATTTCAAGTATCAGTACCAAAATCTATAGTAGAGGTTTTATGAATTCCAAAAGGAGCTTTCAAAATAATCATTCATTGATGAGATGAGTGGGGCTCAAGATATTCAGTTGGCCAGATAGATTTCATGGGTCTTAACCATGAATGAATCGTATAGGCTCAGCAAAGCCAGGAGATAAATGCATTAAAACTAGGTCTAAACTCCCTTTGGCTTGTCCTCTATTCTATTCCATGGAAGATTCTGTCCTCTGATCTGACCAGAAGTCTGGCTAATGTTCTCAGAATGAACCTATCTTGCAAGGAGATTTTGTAGAAGTTCCTATGGATTGAGAGTGATAATTTAAATGCCTAAGCTTGATAACTTTTTTTTTTTAATTTTTGTGCTTATATGCTACTAAATTTGGTACATCTCACAGAATTTGGCCTATTTGGTCTAAGACTTGTTTTAATTTTAGCATACCACCTGGTAGGTTGCCATGGATCATTCTACCTGTCTCTAACTGTAGGATTCTAAGTTGGCTCTAAGAATCTGAAAACTCTAAATGGCCAAACTGGCCTAGGTTAGGTTTATAAAAATTTTTTTTTAATTTTTTATTTTTTATAAACATATATTTTTATTCCCAGGGGTATAGGTCTGTGAATCGCCAGGTTTACACACTTCACAGCACTCACCAAAGCACATACCCTCCCCAATGTCCATAATCCCACCCCCTTCTCCCAAACCCCCTCCCCCCAGCAACCCTCAGTTTGTTTTGTGAGATTAAGAGTTTTACATGAGAAGTTTAAAACATTTAAAGCATTTACTGGGAGAAATAACAGATTGAGTGAAGTATGCTTTTTTAAAAAATTTATTTATTTATTTATTTGACAGACAGAGATCACAAGTAGGCAGAGAGGCAGGCAGAGAGAGAGAGAGAGAGAGAGAGAGAAGCAGGCTCCCTGCTGAGCAGAGAGCCCGATGCAGGCTCGATCCCAGGACCCTGAGATCATGACCTGAGCCGAAGACAGACAGAGGCTTTAACCCACTGAGCCACCCAGGTGCCCTGAAGTATGCTTTTAAACTATTTTTTGAACACTTCATATTAAAGTTTTGATGATTTATTTATATACTCACCTTGAAAAATATCTTCTTTTAGTTTGATGTGACGTTTTGAATTTCATATATAAGTTGGATGAAGTTAATCCAATTCCACAAAAAGGGAAAAGGAATATAAAAAAGCATTGAAAAATGTTGTTTGAAAATGACATGACCTGAAGATATCATTCATAATGCACAGATGAATGCACTAAAAATAAAGACAGGGTGCTAAACTTATAATTACATTTGTAAAAGCAGAATGTTAATCCCTATTACTTCTTTTCTTTAGTCATTTAAATACACAGGCACAGACAAACATTAGCCCTATCCTCTCCTACTGCTAGCTAATCCACAGATTGGTGAGGAGAATTTCAATAGGACACAGCAGGTCCTCCTGGAGCAGTAGTTTCACATTATACGCATTTTAATGAGGATAGGATCTCATGCTATGGGAAAATACATAACCGGTCCAGGGCACAGCCTCTGATGCCCTGCTCCGCCCCCCATGCTTTTTAATGAAGTGTTTTGTGGAAATGTTGAGGGTGCATTTTAATTCCAACATTGTATTTATTCATTCAATCACCAAATATTTATTGAGTGCCTCCTGAGAGTCAGAATCTGTGTATCATTCTTTTGGTCATGACTATTGTAATAAATATAATAAATGATAAGTATAGTAAGTGTAATAATGTAATAAGTATGATTGTGATCCTGACTGAGAATTTAAAAATATTAACAAAATACTAGGTCTTTTGTTAGTGCCACAGCAGTTATTAATTGTTATTGTGTTGCCAGGATCCCTGCGATTGATACCATGTTAACAAATTAATCAGGGGAGTAGGTGAAAGGAAAGAAATTAAGTAAAAAAGAGAACCACTGAGAATGAATTCTCTGAAAAGAAGCTGAGTTGAAGAAAGAAATAGATGATCTCCTTCTAACATTCTCAACCTGCTATGGCTTTGTGCATTCTGGCTCAACCTAATACTGATAAATAAACACAATATAATGAAGAAACTCAGAACATGGACTGGCTTATTGGACACTGTATAAGACAGCAGTACCTTCTGTTTCACTCTTCTTTGAGTCAGTGCCCCTGAATGGAGGCAATGTAATTTCTCATTGAAGGAGGCAATGTGCATATGAGTATGCCTATGTACACACATTCATGTCTGTGAATATATGTGTAGTGAAATACTATAAATATGAGGGGGATGAAATACATATAATAAAAATTGAATTCAATCTCTTAATTATTCACATAAAGATTGAAGACTGTGTCTAAATTTACAGTTAGTGGCAGACCCAGGAAGAGGACCATAACACTCCATTACATTCCTACCTGCCTTATAAGCAGATCAAGATCCTGAAGAGTTCTCACGCTCTAGGTGCTTCTTTCTGACTCTATCTTAGATTCCTGGCATTTTAATGTTTGCCCTTTTTCCTTCTCAAAACATTCTTTTAGATCTGATTCAGAACTTTAGCCGCTAAATGAGTTTTAGTATTATCTCTCCAGGAGCATTTCTATCTTAACATGGGTCAAATGTAAACTAAGGAAATAAAACTCTACACATAAGATTTCAGGCATAAAGAAGGTGGAGGTAGAAGGAAGTGAATCAGTGCTTTCCAAAACCCTTGATATCATAGTACATGATCACTCGGTTGGCTGGTCTCCTTATTTGAAAGGCAGTCCCAGCATGATTTATGTAACTCAAGATCTGTTGAATATTTTACCAAAATTAAATTCTACTGGTAGGACAAGTGTTTCTAACAAGCAGAGAAGCCTGAGAACATGGAGTCAGTTTTAGGGGAGCCAATTCATGTAGAGTCAAGTAACTTAGCAGTTATACCAGATGACAATGTATGAGAATCAATGCTTCTAAAAAATCACTGTTCAATATATCCCCTGGATTTTGATACACTGATACACAGTCCATTCAGCACATCTCTAGGGAGCATGAACTATAATGCCAGATTCTGACCTAGGATCTGGGCTATGACACTGAGTAAGATAAGGGTCTTCCTCTCTTTAAACTTACAAGGGGATTGGGGAAGATTGAGATTTAGACAACAAAGAAGCAACCAAATAGCTTAATAAATAAATTTGGATGGAGGCAAATCTTCCCCAATCCCCTTGTCCATAAGGGAGACAAACCATAAGAGACTCTTAATCTCACAAAACAAACTGAGGGATGGGGGTGCGGGTATGGACATTAGGGAAGGTATGTGCTATGGTGAGTGCTGTGAAGTGAAGTGTGTAAACTTGGTGATTCACAGATCTGTACTCCTGGGGCTAATAATACATTATATGTTAATAAAAAATTTAAAATTTTCAAAAAAAAAAATTTGGATGGTGCTAACTGCAATGAAATAACCACACAGGCAGATATGCTAGAGAACACCTTGGAGCTACTTTGGGCAGGATGACTAGAGGCTTCTTTGGAGAGGTGATATCTGAACTTAGACCTGAGGGACAATAAGGGAGAAACCATGAGGCAAAGGTGTTTTGGGGCAATTAAAGAAACAGCAAGAGCTGTTTAAGGTGTAAATGAGCTCCGTATGTGACTAGAAAGGGCCGTGATAGGAGACAAGATCAGAGAAGGAGGCAGGAGTCAGTTGATACAGGGACAAGGTGGCCATGATAAGGAGTTGACGTTTGATTACAGGAAGTCAGTGAGTACTTCTAAGTACAAGAGTGGTTCAGTCTGATTTACCTTTAAGAAGTGGCTTTTACTGTTGTGTGGAGAATAGAATATTGAGAGTCCAGGAAAGAAGGTTGAAATTGGAGGATGACAAAAGACTATGGACAGGTACAGCACCAATTCTGAAATATAACCAATAGGACTTGATGGCTTAGATGTCACAGGTGAGAGAAAAGGAAAAATGAAGGATGGCACCAAAGTTGTTGATTTTAAACATATTCACTATCTAAATTCTGGTTTGATGTTATTAGGTACACATAATGGACAAATAGAACTTAAAAAGCTACACAAAACTATCTTAACAAACCATAAGTGACTCTTAATCTCACAAAACAAACTGAGGGTTGCTGGGGGGAGGGGGGTTTGGAGAAGGGGGGTGGGGTTATGGACATTGGGGAGGGTATGTGCTATGGTGAGTGCTGTGAAGTGTGTAAACCTGGCGATTCACAGACCTGTACCCCTGGGGATAAAAATATATTATATGTTTATAAAAAATAAAAAATTAAAAAAAAACAATCTTACTAAACAAGTGATGTAGCCATTGCTAAAAAGCTATATCATTACATTACATTTTTAGTTATTTTGTTTTACCAGAGTTCTGACAATTTACATATATTGTTAAATTTAGTTACAGGCAAGATGTATGATTAAACTATAAAGATTCAAGACAATTTTTAGGAAGGATAATGGCATTAAGCACATATTTTATAGTTTGTAATAAGAACCATGAATGTTTGAGGCCTAGACTTTAAATAAGGAGAATCAAAGAGACGTTAAAAGGAAATAAACCTTCAAAAAGAAAAACAGGGAAAGGGCTGAAATGTTTTCTGAATATCACTAAGTATACTGCTGTAATTCATGGTGAATCCTAGTGGTAACTTTTCCAAAGAAGTCATGTAAATTCACTAAAACATTAAAAAACAACTTTATTTCCTTTAAAGAAACAGAAAGATACCAAATATATGGCAGTAATAAAATGTTTATGCTGATTGGATACTGCTTTAGCCTCATGAGCTATATACCAGAGAGAAAAATACCAGACGGAGGGAAAGTCATCAGGAGTATAAGACTTACAAATGTTAATTCAATGGCTCACAGATACAATCACTCTCCCCAAGTCACTAACTATCTCTCTTTTTATGATCAGAAAACCTTGCATAATGTTATTTTGGTCTTCAATACTGATTTTGATCTGAAAAGCTCAAATGCTTAATGGTATGTTTTCTTTTAGATTCTTACCCGGAGCTAGATAGCCAACCCCCAATCTTCAAGAACACCTTGAGATATTAAAAAAATCTCATGAAGGGAGATGGAAAATAAATGAAAGGGAATTTTTTTCAATAGTTTGCTGAAAGCCTAGACAAATTAGAAGAATCACTTATCTGATGTCAAATGCAAACTCTATTACTCTGGAGGAAATAAGTTGTTTCAAGTTGTTGAAAAAGAAGTTTGTTTCACCTCAAACTATTGCCAGAAAGGTACCAAAGAAATTCAATTATTCCAAAGTTACCAATCATCCAAAGTGAGATTATCCTTTTCTTCTATTTTCCATTGTAGCTTGAAATAAAAAGAGGGAGTCTAAACACAAGATAAAGTTGATTAAAAGGCAGTCAACTCTAATAGACACTGGTATCATACATAGATTGCTTACTTGAATGAATTCAGGGTTCATAACTGGGAAGTTTGCCCATTGCCTAAAGGGATGATTGCCCTCAGCTTACTTTCTAACTCTTGTCATTTGGGGGAATTTTACTAAGTGACTTAGCTTTATGAAACTTTACTTCAGCAATTTCCCATAAGCTTTAATAAAAAGGAAACTTTAAGGTGGATTAAACCTCATGAGAATAGAATTTCTTTAAAACCAGCACCTACAGACACACACAAGATAATTTCTCCTTTGCATTCAATACTAGAAAGAGACATCAATTAGATCAAAACTCCTGTGAAAAAAACCCCTTTCAAAACAAAGCATAACAGCGTTCCTGATTCACTGCTCTAAGCACATGCATTAAAAGATAAATGATATACCAATAAAAAGCTACAGTAAACATATTCTGAATTGATTGATTACAAAATGAAATTATCTAAATTATTTTCTATTTTGTTTTCTTTGTCACTGTATGAACCAAAGGCAAGCCACCCCAAGATAGGCCACTTTGGCAAGAACACTATTTTGAGTTAAAAGCAATCCAAACCCAGCTGTTTCAGGAGAAGGTCTTTATCTCTCCCTTAACAGCCTGCCTGTACAAAAAGGGAGCTATTAAAAGAAATTCCTCTTTACCTAAGAAATTTATTTCCTTAACAGGGCAACCTTTATTTTCTAAACAACTCTCACCTTTCAGCTAATGGTCTTCTTCCCTCTTTTTTTTTTTTTAAGATTGATTTTTAAAATAAATAAATAAATTAATTAATTAATTTGTCAGAGAGAGAGCGCGAGCACACAAGCAGGCAGAGACAGAGAGAGAAGCAGGCTCCCTGCTGAGCAAGGAGCCTGATCCTGGACTCAATCCCAGGACCCTGGAATCATGACCTGAGCCAAAGGCAGTGGCTTCACCGACTGAGCCACCCAGGCGCCCCTTCCTCCCCTTTTTATTCTCAGATCCCTCTACCTACTCTTAGCTCAGGAGGTCAATAAACCTCATGTTGCCTGCCTGTTTTTGCAATTTCCTGTCTGTTTGGATTCCCCATAAGCATAAAACTAAATTTGATTTTCTCTTGTTAGTCTGATTCATGTCAGTTTGATTCTTAGTCCAGCCAGAAGAATCTTGAAAGGCAGAGAAAACTTCTTCTCCTTAACACCATAAACACAGTTATAGCAAGTTGATGAAGGAAAATGTAAAGACTGGTCATTATTTTAAGTTAATTTAGGGAGCCAAAATGTTAACATACTAAGCATGAATGTATCAGGGATTTCTCAACAAAGATTTTGGCTTGACCGTTTAGGAATTGATGTCCACGAAAGCTTCAGTTCCGAATTTAAGATCAGGAGTTTTGGATTAGAGTAGGGCTAAGGTTGTTTTATGACCCTGATAAATACTGAAGCCAGAACCCAGGCATCCATCTTGTCAGTCCAGATGAAAGAACGAACACTAGAGGCTTTATCAACCCCAGGCATGGCTGGACAGGTCAAGCAACTGGTAGAAATGCAACCCCACTAGTTTACAAATAAAGATTTTTTTTCCAGATTCTAAGTCTCTTGACATGGAAAAGGCCTCCAGAGGACTAAACGAAGCAGCACCAGAGTAGCTGCTAACAAGACTTCATGGGTGTCCAATCAGTGGTGTCCACCTTCTCAGGAGAGGCCTGCCCCAAATTTTGCCTTTAAAATCCTTACTTGCCAGCCACTGGAGAGTTTGGAACTCTTGAGCACCTTTCTCCTAGGTGGTGCCACACCAGTAAACAGCCTTTCTTTCTTCACAGCAAAAGCTCAGTGTTAGTTTTTATTGGCTTGATGTTCATTAGGCAGATGAACTCTCATTGGTTTGGCTAAATGTTGCTTTATTTTGTACATGCTCTATTTTTCCCCATAGAATGTATCTCCTTCTAGCATACTACATAGTTTTTTTTTTTTTTATTATATGTATTTTTTTTTCTGTGTCCCCCCACTAGTATATCATATCTACAGAAATAGGAATCTTCATCTGCTTTGTTAACTGATGTAGCCCAAGTGCCTAGAAGAGTGCCTGGCATATAGTAGGCACTCAATAAATATTTGTGGAATCAATAAATGTTCTTCAGTTCTGAATAAATCCAAAACCACTGCTTCACTGAATAATTTGTATATGTGTATGCATACACATACAAAATTTAAATCCTCCTTACTTCCAAAGCCTTTATTGCCTTTTGGTGATCAATCAGTGCATGATGATACATTTAATAAAATATCACAGAGTGACAAATATTGGGGAAGCTTTACTTATCTGTTTTAAATGAAGGCTTCATTAAAAATTGATATCACTGCTTTGGCAATCATGCCTTCTTGACTAAATAGATTTCAAAACAGTTTTTAATAGTCAATGTGACCCTTGGATTACTTGTATTATAAAACATAAAGATGCTGTCTTTTTAGACAATTCCAGCAAAATGCAGAAATAGAATTACATGTGATAACTAAAAAGATTAACTTATACTGAAAAACATAATAAAAACTTTGAGCATATGGAATAAAACCTGATTTTCTTATCTTAGCTCCAAATGTCACAAACACCTATGCAAGGTCTTAATGGTAAAGAAACGGATGCATTCTTTACTTCCATCTGTCTATTATGCTCAAGATCCTGTATAATGCTAAAGTTGTCTTCAGGTTTGATCATCCCATAATTCCTAATATACTTTGTTCCTTCTTAACTAAGTAATAACTACTTCTAAAATGGGTAAGGGACTGGCTTCCTCTAATCGGTATGACAACAATAATACACGGCGAATAGAGAACTACAAAAGCCTTCTCAGTTGACAAAAATTTCCATGATATTGCAAAATATGTTGGCTTTAGATATTTAGATAGATAGTTTAGATTTGGGAAATCTAATTAACTTTGGGAAAGTTTAGTGTGCTTTTAAATTATATGGAATTCAGTATATGGGCATTATGCTAGGTATCTTACTGTGTCCTTCCAGATTCACTCTCCATGCTCTGAGTACTAGGTGATTGCGACCCCCCACTCCCCACCTCCCAGCCTCCTACTCCTTCAGGTCCAGGTTGGGTTTGGTGGGTGAGAATACTCTCCAGCCACCAGAATAACAAAAGGTCCTCCTGCCAGCTTTCTGTGGGTTTGCTGGATTCCTCTACTGAGGACCCTATCTCCTGTTGGGAGGCCTCTCCACAAAGCCATCCTAACTGCTTGTTCCCCTTGTCCCTTGTACTCTAGGGATAGTAATGACTCCCTAATGGTACTGGCCCTAGGGTCCGATACCACCCTTATTGTTCTTAACTCATTTCCCACAACTTTGTAACTCATCTCTCTCTCTTTCTCTTAACTGGTTTGGGAGTACCATCTCTTTCCTTCTGAACCTCTGATTAGATACACATGTATCTCTCATGCTTTCTCCCAATGACACCCTGCCTTTTACACCTAGACTTCTACATCTCTGTAAATGGCATGGAACTCAAGCAAAGACTGATGAATTGCCTTGGTTTCTCCAATTCGCTCATTATCCCACGTCCTATTCCTTAGTGAGTCCTGTCAGGTCATCCTCTAAAATGTATTATGAAATTGTCCTCTCCCTCATTATCTCTGTTGCCACCCCACTAATTCAGGATCCTCTCATTTTGTCTCTGGGGGTATTGCAATAAGCTCCTAACTAGTCTGCCTGCTTTCTTTTTATGGCAATAGCTCCTTATGAGCTTATTCCCTACTTCTTGCTTTACTCTTACTTCAACCCACATATTAGTATTAAACAAAAACACCTTTTAGAAACACAAATAGGTAATGTAACTCTAACTCAAAACTCCACAATGGCTTCCCATTTTACTTTGGTTAAAATGCAAATACCTTACAATGCTTGCAAGGCCCAACAAAAAGAGCCCTCTACCTGGCTCTACGCACACAGCACGCAAGTCTGCCCACATTTTAGACACACTGTCTGTCCTCCTTCTTGGTCCTCAAACTGAGCTCTTCTTCACCTTGGGGACTTTGCTCCTACCTGATACACTCTTCTCCAGGGATTCTCCAGAAACAGATATGTGCCATCTTCCTGTTTGGCAAGCTCTTATTTCCCTTACAGCAGTAATCTGTAATCATTCTGTCAATTTGTTCCATGTTTACGGTATGTCTCAGCCTGCTGAAGCATAAATTAGATGAAGCCAGAGACTTCATCTCTATCCCCAGTGCCTAGAATGGTCTGGCTCATCATTCACACATTAATAACTACTTGGTTCTTGACTGAATGAATGAATGCCTCATCATTCAATCCTGCTTCCATTTCCACAAGGGACTTTTAGTTCTAAGCGCATGATGTTCCCACTGTGCCTTTCTTCTCTAGCTCGGTGGTCTGAGTACTTAGATCATCTTAAAGCAATTCAAAATTAAAGATCTTCACAATGCTCGGTTGGGGTTGATGACATTGGTTCTAGGACACAAAGTATAGAGTATCCTCATTACGTCAGCTGTTTCCCCCCATGATCAGGCAATCAGTGAGCTAATTTCTATCACTACAGCTTAGTTTTCATATAAAGGCCCATGCACTCTTTGATGTCTGGCTTCTTTGCTCAGCATAATGGTTTGAGATTCATCCATGTTCTCATGTGTATCAGTAGTTTATTGCTGAGTAGTTTATTGTTTATTTGTTCCTTATTGCTGAGCTGTTTTCCATTGCATGGTTGTATCACTGTGTGTTTGTTGATAGGCATTAGGTTTGTGTCCAATTTGGGGACACTATGAATGAAATTTTGTGAATAAGTAATAACATATTTTCATTTCTCTTGGGTAAATACTTAGAAGAATGTGCAGTCATAGGCACATAGATGTAGGTTTAGCTTTATAAGAAACTACTGAATTTTTGAAGTTTTCTGTATTTTTCATTTCCAACAGCACTGTTTAAGTACTCCTCTTGCTCCACATCCTAACAACACTTGGTATGATCAGTCTTTTAGATTTTAGTCTTTCTAATGGGTGTGTATGGGTATCTCATTGTGTTTTTAATTTAAAATTCCCTGCTGATTAATGATGCTGACTATCTTTTCATGTGTTTATTACCCATTTTTGTATCTTCATTTGGGAAATATCTGTTTTTATACTGAAAATAATTTCATTGAAACTTTGCTGCAATTATCTGCAAAATGGCTGAACTCTCAAGTATACAGCATATTTATCAACAAATTTTAGCTTTGATGAACTGATTACTTGATTGAATTGAAATATAGTAGCATTCATAGTATAATGTATTCTATTGCACATTTTATCCTGTTTATAGGCTTTTTTCCAGTTTTTTTTTGAAAGGAACAAAGGCAGTCTGACTAGCACAACCTATCAATATCCTCATATTGAACTATTTTCGTTCTTTTAATTTAAAATTATAATCAAGATTAGAACATTTTATTCTCCCTAAGATACATGTAATTTGAAATTGGCACAGCAAGAGTTTGCCTCAAATGCAAGAGGAGATAGAGATGGCTCATTTGCTTTTAAAATGGATACGATGAATATAGCACATGTAGGGAAAAATTAACTAACTGGAACAAAATGTTTTTCACAACCATTCTTCTCAGCTGGAAACCCCACTATCACTTTTCTTTTTTTTAAGATAATAAGATTTACACACTTCACAGCACTCACCAAATCAAGAAAGTCCATAAACTGAAAATGCCTCTGTTTTTAATCACTTAAATCCTATTTTAATTCTGAATTTTATAAAGTAGAATAGCTACTCATAATACTTCATACCTGCATATAGTTTTCAAAAATACAATCTGATTTTTTGTGCATCCTAAAATGAAAAGACACCTGGATCTTTTTAACACCCCCAAAATGCTATCTTACTTTGAATACAGGATATATGCCTGTGTCTGAGGAGCCGATGCAAGGTGGGTATGCATCAGATTACACTATACTCAGATACTGCATTAGGGACTTACATAATGGGAAGTGCAGTGGGGAACCAAAGAACTAAAAGAGCCCAAGGTATGCTTCCATTTCAGGGATGGGATATCTTGTGAGATTAGACACTTGGAGTGTTTATCCATGTAAAAGCAGAATTACAGGAAAACTAAAATCACGAAGCAGGAAGACAAATGGTAACAGTGTGGTAAGAAAAAAAAGGACATGTAAATAAAATCCAGTTTCTACGTTATATGAAATGATTACATAGATTTTAACCAAATTTGGATGCTACATTTGGGATGGTATGACTTAAAATACAATACATGTGATATATACACTTTGGAAGGGCCTTAGGCAGCACTTAAAAGAAATAGGCTGTTACCCTCCTGAGCCCCTGCAGACTTCAACTGTATTCTGCACAGGGTAACTGTGGAGTTAATATGTGCACCAGGATGGCAACAACTTAGAATTTTAAAACAGATACTGGTTTATGATTTTTTAAAAAGAGTTATTGATTTTAGAGAGAGAGAGAGAGAGAGAGAGAGCAAGTAGTAGGGAAGGGCAGAGGGAGAGAGAATCCTGAAGCAGATTACTGCTTGATTCCAGGGCCTTGACATCATGACCTGAGCCAAAATCAAGAGCTGACCATTTAACCAACTGAGACACCCAGATGTCCCTGGTTCACGATTCTTTAAAGTAACTCAGAAAGAGGAGGCCTAAATAAATGTCCTTTTTTTTCTTGCATTGAATCAAGGTTGGTGTTTTTACTTCAGCGTTATTCCTAGTGTGCATGACAGCATACGGTCACTCACACTTTCAACATATTACTTCTAACAACAACAATAACAACACTGAACACCAAATAATATTTGGTTTAAATACCCAATTAATATTTGTGAGGAACAGAATCTTATGACAGAGTTTCTACATTTCTCAGGAACTGTTATTCGTGCCAAGAAAAATACTTCCCTTCCTAGTGACTATGATTTTGCATTTGGTATGAATTCTTTACTCTTGTTCAAGCTACATACCTCCAACTCATCTTGCCAATTGGAAAGATTTCTTCAAAGATAGCTTTCAGTTATTTCTCCTCAGATGCCTCCCTACTGCCACTTGCTTCAGATCTTGCTCACAGCCTCTCTCCTCGGCCAATCCTTAAAGCTTCCTAAGGAGCTCCTTGACCTGTCTGTTCCCATTGCTTTGTTCCTACAGCTAATCTCAACACCACACTGCATTCGGAGTTGCCTTTCTAATTACAGCGACCCTCCTTTAAAAACATTACTACTTCCTGTTGTCTATCATAAAAATCTCCAGCTCTTTAAGAAGGAATAAAAAGCTTTTTCAGGGGACACCTGGGTACCTCAGTCAGTTAAGCATCTGACTCTTGATGTGATTTTTTTTTTTTTAAGATTTTATTATTCACTTGACAGACAGATCACAAGTAGGCAGAGAGGCAGGCAGAGAGAGAGGAGGAAGCAGGCTCCCCACTGAACAGAAAGCCTGATGTGGGGCTCGATCCCAGGACCCTGGGATCATGACCTGAGCCGAAGGCAGAGGCTTAACCCACTGAGCCACCCAGGCGCCCCTCTTGATGTGATTTTGGCTCACGTCATCATCTCACGGTTGTGAGATTAAGCCCCACATTGAGCTCTGTGCTGGGTGTGGAGCCTGCTTAAGATTCTCTCTCCCTCTGTCTCTTGGCACTGCTTGCAAGTGTGTGCTCTCTTTCTCCCTCTAAAAAAAAAAGTCTTTTCAAATATCACTCTCAACCCATCTATCTTCCATGTCTTTCTTCACTATCCCCCATTTCCAACAGTCAGAAGATTTATAGATATAAAATCAACATTCACGTGTCCAGGTCTCTGCTTTTGCATTTTCCCTCCTTAGAATGTCCTTCCCTATTTCCACTGCCAGATGAAACCATACTTATTTTCTAAGAATCAACTCAATGACTGCTTCTGTGGAATCTTCACAGATCATCTCATGTAGAATTACTTCTGCCCAATTTTTCCATATAGTGTGTTCTTGCCTGTACTATAGCTCTAATCACATTTGATTTTAACTATTGCTATATTTTTATTCTGTATCCACCAGACTCTGCAATGGATAGAGGACTAGGGAACTTGTCCTGTTTATCTCACTAGCACGAATTAGAAAAGGGGAGCTCTGTACTTCTGCCACAGAGTAGATTCTCAAATGACTCTTCACTTCAACATGTAATAAGTACACATCTAAAACCACTGGGAGATCCAAGAGCTGTGTCTACGTCTTCTTTTCTTTCTACTTTCCTACCTATAAGACATGAAACTTAATTTTTTTAAAGCTTCTGTTTATTTACTTGAGAGAGAGAGGGTGAGCACACATGAGCAGGGGAGCAGGGGGAGGAGGAGAAACAAAATCCCCACTGAGCATGGAGCCCCAACAAGAAGGGAAAGGCAACATGGAGCTGGATCCCAGATCATGACTTGAGCAGAAGGCAGCTGCTTAACTGACTGAGCCACCCAGGTGTCCCCAGCTATTTCATTTTAAAGTACATTTGACAAGGGGCATAATAACTTCAGAAGTTCAGGATACTACACAAAAAAATGTTACTACTCTTCAACTATAATACTAAATCATTAATACTATATTATATTATATATAATATTAATTATATATAATAATTATATATAATTAATATTATATATAATAATCATATAATATAATTTAATAATTATATAATTAATATAATTATATATATTATTATATTATATATAATATAATATAACAATTATATTTAATATAATAATTTAATATAATAATTATATATAATATTATATATAATGTACATTATATATATTAATTATTAATGCTATAATTACTAAAGTAATACTATACTTTGTCACGAATTACAGGTTTTATTCAGGCAAAAGGGAAGGGGAGGCCCATACGATCTGGTTTGGGGGTTAATATTGCATTTCTTGATACACCTTGATGTTCTCCCTTTTGCACCCAGGCACTCATCACTTTTCTGCAGCATCATTCTCTTTTCCAATTAAGAAGATGCCTATTTTCCACGGACTAACTTTGGCTCATACTTTGGACCAAAGCAAACAAAGTAAACCAGTGACAACAAAATGAGAACTGCAAAGAAAATGTCTCAATGAATTGTTATTTTCTTGCCTGTTGGAACCTTTATGCATTTTTTAAAGATTGCTGTTAGGTCACAGGCATAAGCACCCAACAGCTGGAAGTTATCAGCATGATTGCCAGGTAAAGAACTAGAAAAGAGGTCTGTTTGGCTCTTTACAAAATTTACAGGTACCAGAAAATTCTAGGCATCACCAGAGCTTCATTACGATTCTTTTAAAAAATGCCTAGTAACCATTTCAATTTTTTGAACATGCCATGGATTATTTAATTTACCCTTTGTTAAAATGTCAGCACCTGTTGTCAACTCTCAAAAGAAAATGCTGTTTGAGAATCTATAGCAATTAGTTCCTCACAGTCACTATGGAAACAAGATGGCACCACTGAAAATTGAGGGATCATGTCAAGTAATATTCTTTAATATTATGATTTATAATGCTAACACTTCATAATCTATGATATGAAACTAATAGATAAGGAAGTGCTCTGCAGTCTGTGAGAGAATATTTAGGTGGTATTAAAAACAACAACAATAATATGGATGTTGTAGAATCTTTAATGGTCTGAGCCTAATTAGGACAGCAATTATGTTACCTGATTTTCCCTTTATGCTCTCCACATCATAGTAACATGCTCTTACAACCTGTGTCAGGAAAAGCTTCCATTTGTTGCTCTCATAATGCTAATATGTGTCAGGGAAGTAAAAGGTTGAGAGTAGAAGGAGGAGAAGGGCCAGTGAGGAGTTCTACTCCTCATGAAAATATCTCCTTATTGCCCTGAAAACCCAAGAAGTTCTAGTAAATCCCCACAGATACATGTGGCCTCTGATTTGACAACATAATCTAATTAAATCTTTAGACCAACTAAATGTTTCAAGTATAATAAAACTTCCAGTGAATGTTAAGTAGTATGATAAAACCTCCAATGAATTTTAAGTATCTAATTTATGCAGATTAGATAATTTCTTTTTTTCATACTATTTTATACCACACTGGGGAAAAACTATTCTCTTCTACTTACTTTTAAAAATTTGTGCAACTTACACATGTGCATATGAACATACACACACACACATGCACACGGTAAAAGAAAGTTTCTGATTAGATGTGAAAGATGACAAAATAAAACAGATTCTAATTGCTATTTCTCTTTGGCATTGGAGTTGAGGGGATGTGTGCAGATGTTTAAAAATTTAAAAAAATTCAACCTAGCTAAAAATATATCTTCATTATTAAAGTAGTAATATTGATTTTTGTTTTTTTTTCTTGCTTTCTTTTTCTACATCTTTATATTTTTAGTCATAAAATTAAACTTAGGGAAGAAACACACTAATTCACCAGAGTTGTTCATCATCTGATATTCAGTGATGTTCAATAAAAGACATTCTCAATGTTTTCAGTATTATTTTCAAAATTTAATACTTACAAATTGAATAAATTTGCCCACAGGAAATAAAGATCACTATGAAACAGCTGCACTATTTCCTTTCATTTTGACTGACTTTAATGAAACACTAAGTGAAATTTCATTAAGTGAAATTAAATATATTTTAAAGTTCAGTAAATTTTTAATGTTTTATATAAGGAATGCTACTATAATTTCAATAGCTAAGAGGGAACATGATCTATTTTAAAGAGCATAGATCTGGGAATAAAAAAATCTGGGTCCCAGCTGGTGCAGCATCAAAGTGGTTGTGTGATCTATGTAAGTCACTGAATATCTTTGGGCTTCAGAGTTTCATTGTGTGAAAAATGAGGCAACATATTATATATGAGGTTCCATTGAAGGTACCAGTATAAAGTTCTTACTCCAAGTATGTACCTCATTTAGATATTTTCAGCAATCTAAGTTCTTCCACCAAGTTGATAAATGTCCATCAATTTTATCATGTATAGCTTCAAACCATGACTGTTTTCAAAAGAATAAGCACTTGCTTAATATCTTCGTACTCAAAGTGTAGTCCATGGGCCAGCAGCATCAACATCACTTGGGGGCTTATAGATGCAGGGTCTCAAGATCCACTCCATCTACCCAATAAGAATTTGTATTTGAACAAGATTCCCATGTGTTTCATATAAACATTCAAGATTGGAAAGCAAGGCTTAATACTAGACTCCTTCCCCCAAATTATTCCTCCTTTATTCCTCCTATTCAATTTGGAATTTTTTTTTTCCTTGTAACAGTGACTTTATTTTTTTTTGTTGTTGATTTTTTTTAAAATTTTTTATTTTTTATAAACATATATTTTTATCCCCAGGGGTACAGGTCTGTGAATCACCAGGTTTACACACTTCACAGCACTCACCAAAGCACATACCCTCCCCAATGTCCATAATCCCACCCCCTTCTCCCAAACCCCCTCCCCCCCAGCAACCCTCAGTTTGTTTTGTGAGATTAAGAGTCACTTATGGTTTGTCTCCCGAATTTTTAATATCATCCCATAGTCTGTATCTTACTATGGCAGCTACGTTTAGCTTACTATACTCACTTTTACGCTTTAAATATTTCTGGCTGAACCACATCTCAGTGCGTGGATTTCTGATTCCTTTGCTATTAGCACTAAAGGTATGAAAGTGAAGAGGCTAAAAACAACAACAACAACAACAACATAGAAATGAGGAGCATGGAATATTCCAATTGGTGGGTTTTCTGGCATTAAATAAGAGAGTAGTGACTCTGGGTAGTAGAGAACTGTAGGAGAGACAAATAGCTGAATGAGGGAGAAAGAAAGGGAAGAAGGGTATTCATTCACTCAAAGAAATATTTGTTGAGCACATACACATGCTGGGGACTCGGGGAGACTGGAGGACACAGCTGTGTTTGATCCCTGTCCTCATGGAGTTTGCATTCTAGTAGGGGAGACTCCAAATCTGAAACATTACCTCAGAAGTGCTCTCATTCAGATCGAATACTTGACATTTTTGAATTATGACCTCAGACAGCACAGTCATCTTTTTTTTTAAAAAAAAAGATTTTATTTATTTGCTTGACAGAGATCACAAGTAAGCAGAGAAGCAGGCAGAGAGAGGGAGAAGCAGGCTCCCTGCTGAGCAGAGAGCATGACGCGGGCCTCGATCCCAGGACCCTGGGATCATGACCCGAGCTGAAAGCAGTGACTTAACCCACTGAGCCACCCAGGTGTCCCGACAGCACAGTCATCTTAAAAGAATAATACTTCCATCCCTCCCCCCCGACATTCCCTATTCGGGTATTCTGAGACTATGGTCTACATCGTAGTCTGGATGTGCAGTGTTTGCTTCTCATACTTTATGAAGGAAAACAAAAATCTGGATTTTTTTTATGTTGGCAAAGCATTATCAAATAACTCCCATGTTTGCATATTTTCAAACTATAGTGCAGATTAAGTAAAATATATATCTGAGCAACATGTGCTTACAGGACATAGTTTATTAGCCTCTGTAAAAAAATCTGTGATAGTGATACTAACATCTTTAAAAAAAATACATATCTCACTTATATTTCTTTCACACAAAGCATAATGGTACAAATAAAAACCATCCATAAGGTCACCTTATATAATTCCTCTCATAAACATTGAATTAGAATAATGTACAGGAATATTCTAAGAATTGGAATAATGTGCAGGATTTTCACAGAAGTCATCTTTAAAGTAAAAAAAGATTAATATGAATAATGCAATTTGGTGGTATCAATTTTATTGAATATCTGGAAGAACACTTTTTAGTAAAAGCCTAACTTGCATTAGTATATACTTTAATGAAAGCTTTTTATAATTATTCTAATTGCTATTTCTATCATGTTTCAAGCCTTTGGAGGAAAAATGAGAAAAAGTTCAGGCTGTGCTAGTGATTTCTATTATCACTGATTTCTTTTGGGTTTACTATGCAGTATGTCTGGATTTGAAGTCACTGAAAATAAAGGGGGGAAATATCAGTATTGTCCAATTTGACATCCACCAGTTCAGAAATAATAAAATGAATCTTGTCTATTAATAAAGATGAGTATCTATATCAGTCAGCAAAAGTTACACAATCTCATACTAGCATAGATGAACGAAGACAAACTGGAACACAAAAGCTTCCCCCACTTAGATGAACATAAACAATTTTGCCCTTGTTTTCAAGGCACAGATCTTATACAATAATTAGGTTTAAATATAGTTCTGTTGCTTTTAAACAACAGATGGCCACCATCTTGTACGTTTCCATTTTTACAGAAATATTTTATTGCTGAATGAAAAGCCCAAAAGGATTTTGATTTGTTATTCTGCCTGCATGTCTTTCGATTTGCACAAAGAATTAGTTTAGGAAAAAAATAAGAGCTTGAATATGACAGGTGAAACCTTGGTAGTTCTTAATCCCTGGATTCATGTGTGTGATTAGTGTCAGGGTAAGAGGTCAGGCAATTCATAGGCCTGGTATGAGTCTTAAGACTCAATTAACAGTGGAGTAAACAATCGTGACCAAAGCCAAGAGCAAATTTTGGGTTTCATTATACCTGATCTCCAGTAAGTAATTAGTCAGTATTTGTTAAATGAATGAATTATATTCAATAACATCATGTCTGAAGTCATAAATGCTGTTTTTCTAAAGCAAGTCTTTAAAGAGCAAGCATTTAAAGACATTTACTCTAACACCAGAGACCAGCCGTCAAGGAACTTAACTGTGGCTGCTAAAAATGTTCATTTTCTGGGGCGCCTGGGTGGCTCAGTGGGTTATGCCGCTGCCTTCGGCTCAGGTCATGGTCTCAGGGTCCTGGGATCGAGTCCCGCATCGGGCTCTCTGCTCAGCAGGGAGCCTGCTTCCTTCTCTCTCTCTCTGCCTGCCTCTCTGCCTACTTGTGGTCTCTCTCTGTCAAATAAATAAATAAAATCTTTAAAAAAAATGTTCATTTTCTAAAAATGTGGCTGTTCAGTCTCATATAAAGTTTGAGTCTCCTTATCTGATGACATATGTTAAATCATTATCAACAACCAATATGCTGAGGATACCCACAGCTGATCAAGAAGAGATTATAAACCATAAAACAGTCTCAATTACTTTCTCCAAGTACCCTTTAACTATCTTCTCTTTTCCAGTCCTCTTTCCTCAGTTTCAGGAAGTCGCTAAAAGTCTGGAATGTAAACTTTCATTTCCAACTGTGGAAAATTACAAAAACAAGGTGTAAAAAGAACATAAAAACAAGAAAGACAAATCCCCTGACCTCATGGAATTCCAAATCTGGGTAGTTGGAGAGCAACTAAAGGACACATTACAATGTAAGGCAGAGTGAAGAAACACTGACGAGTGGGGGGCAGGGCATCTAAAAGTAATAGGATTATGAGGAGGAAGGCAAGATGGATTCCAAGTGTGCTGAGCAGAAAGCAAAGGACAGAACTGTGACTGGTAATAGGCTGGAAATACCAAGGAGGTGCATGTGGCCAGAATGTGAAGCCAGTAGCAGGAGATGAGGAAGGATCTGGATTACCGAAGAGAATGTACAGAGATGATGCTCTTTATTCTGTAGGCAGGGCTATGTTATTAAGTAGGTTCATGCTGAGAGTGTCCTTAATAAAGTCATACTGAAAGTCAATTCTGGTGGAAATGAGATCTGAAGATAGGAAGAGAAAGAACTGTTGATTAAATGAACATGGTGATTAGAGTGAGGGGAAAAGGGGTGTAGGGGAGGTAGAGATGGTAGGGTTCAAAGTCACTGTCAGAGTTTTTGGCTTTGTCAGTGGGAGGCTGCTGATTTCATCCCATGAGTTAGTGAGGAGAAAAGGAAGAATAGCTCTTAATTGGTATATGCAAAGTACAAAATCCACTCTTCTTCTTATTACTTGCAATTCCCTCTACTGGGGACACTGTTCCTTTCCCTCAGCACATAAGTTAACTCCCACTCATCATTCAAATCTCAACTTAAAGATTATGTCCTCAGAGAAGGATTCTGTCAGCACTGAGATGGTAATAAGTGCCCTTATCATAGGTTCTCATTTTATGCTCTACTTTTTAGGACTTAACAGTTCTTTGCTTCTTTATTCCATGCCTGTTATCCCAGTAGACTGAAAGCTACAGGCAGGTCTTGTTTGTCATGAATGCTCTTCACCTAGGACACTGTATTCATACAAACTTATTCATTAAATATTCAGCAAGAGAATGAATACTTGACAAGTGTCTTTGTCAAAGGGGTGAGCAATGACATATGACCCTGGGTATGATTCTCTTTTGCTTCTTACAGGTAACGATTTCTACCTCAAGCACATCAGCACACAAAAGCACACCATTCCTCATCGTCTTCCTTTTCCTTTCTGCTTATCTAATCATGAGAGGAAATTTCTCTTCACCAGTTCTTTAACGGCCTTGTAAACTCCCAAACAACCCTGCTGATGAATAAATATAGGAATCATGAAAGTAACAACTAAGAAATAGAAAGCGAATTAGGATGTAATGACTGTCTCAAGCTCAAAGCCCTTGAAAATGCCCTAATTCTCTCTTTACATTTCCCACTGAAGTCTTCATCTGCCTTTTGTCTTTCCCTAATTAGATCTGATATCCTTAAGCATCAGGTTCAAGAAATAAAATAAAAATTCTACTCAATGATTTTTGTCTTGGTTTCGATTACCTTTATTTTATAGCACTCTATTATTTTCTTTTTCCCACTTAATTCAGAGACAGGGACAGAGGGAGAGGGAGAGGGATTGAGAGAATCTCAAGCAGGCTCCACAGCCAGCACAGATCCTAACACGGGGCTTGATCTCATGACTCTGAGATCATAACCTGAGCCAAAATCAAGAGTCAGACACTTAAACAACTGAGCCACCTGGGGAACCCCTACTTTATTTTTTAAAATGTTGTTTTATTGTGGTAAAATACTTAATTTGAGATCTACCTTGTTAAATTCTTACATACAATACTGTATTGTTGACTATTGGTTCAGTGTTGTACAGGAAATCTCCAGAACTTAATCATCTTGCATAGCTGAAACTTTATGCCCTTTGATTAGTGACTCCCCACTGCTCCCCCCAGTCCCTAGCAAATAACATTCCACTGCTTAAGCGGCAGAAATTTGTTTTATTACAGTTCTGGGGGCTAGAAGTCCAATATCAAGGTGCGGGTCAGGGTGAGATTCTGGTGAGGAGCCCTCTTCTGGCTTGCAGACAGCTACCTTCCCTCCTTTTGTGTGCCTTTCCTGTGTGTGTGTACGCAGGAAGAGATATCTGATGTCTCTTCCTCTTCTTAAAGGACACTAGTTCTATCTGATGAGGGCCCCGCCTTTATGACCTTATTTAACTTGACTTCCTTAAAGGCTATCCCTAAGTGCAATCACATTGCGGATCCATTCTATTCTGTGATTGTATGATGTTGACTAGAGATACCCCACATGAGTAGAATCATGTAGCATTTCTTTGTCTTTCTGTGACTGGCTATTATTTTCATTGAAAAGGCACATTGTTATAGTGCAACAAAAATATGCTTAGCTGGAAATTCAACCATGAATTACAATACTAATTTTCAAACATCTTAAAATAATGGAAACAGGTTATTTCAAAGGCAAATGTTAATGAAGATTCAATTTAAAAAAACATCAAAGTGTGAAGTCAGACTGTTGACTCCTAACACAGTCTCCATGTCTTCCCAACACAGATACCTCACTAGTACTTGGTGGGGAAGTTTCAACCACATTATTTCTGTAGGAGTGCATTTCTAGTTCAAAATTACTGACACCAAAATTTACAATGAACCATTCTTTGCATATGGGGAAATTTTTAGATATAAAAAATTACATTCACTAAAACCTTATAAATTAAAATTATATCTAGAAGGAGAGAAGAATAAGCATTTGAATCCTTACCATGATGCTTGTGTATATTCTTAACTGTTTATTATTATTTAACATTGTTTATGAGAGAGACTTATTTAAGTCTTTCAAGTGTCAATCACTTCTTTTTTTTTTAAAGATTTTATTTATTATTTATTGGACAGGCAGAGATCACAAGTTGGCAGAGAGGCAAGCAGAGAGAGGAGGAAGCAGGCTCCCTGCTGAGCAGAGAGCCCGATGCTGGGCTCGATCCCAGGACCCTGGGATCATGACCTGAGCCGAAGGCAGAGGCTTTAACCCACTGAGCCACCCAGGTGCCCCAATCACTTCTTTTTTAAAAAATTAAATTAAAATTTTTTAAAGTTCCAAAATTCATTGTTTATGCACCACACTCAGTGCTCCATTGTAATATGTGCCCTCCTATTCCCAGCTTTATTGAGATCTGACACAGCATTGTGTGAGTTTAAGTTGTATAACTTGTTGATGTGATATACTTTTGTCACAGTAAGTTGTAATCACTTCTTTGTCTAATTAAATACAAAGTTCACCAAGCTCCCTAAACTGTTCTTTGAGAGAGACACTGTATATGTTCCTATTTCTGATGTTGTGAACATACTGACAAATGGAAAATCTTCACTGCTAATAATTATTTTATATGCACAGATCAGTCCCTAGCAGCCCTGCAAGCACAGTTCTTTCTTAGATCAAATCACCTTTAAAAAGCCTATTTTTCCTAAAAAGATTAGCAATTATTTACCTAACTAAGCCATTCTTTTGTTGTTATTTAAAGAGACAGAAAGGAAGGGAGGAAAGGAGAGAGAGGGAGAGGCGAAGAAGCAGAAATGGAGGTTGAGAAGAAGGCAGAAGGAATGAAAAGAAAAAACATACTACCGAAGGACTCCCATAAACAGGGGGTTCTCATATATGAAGACATATTACTAGACTGTTAGAGGTACTGTATATGTATATATATATGTGTGTGTGTGTGTATTGTGTTCTATATGTGTACACAGTATTGTGTATTCATGGATTATAAAAATGAGGAGATACAAGTATGTCTTCTTCTACCTCATCTACTTTATCATTTTAGCTCAGGCCTTATAGGCTTATTTTTAATTACATTATTTGTCCAGGCCTTAGCATAGGAAGACACATAGGAAGGCGCACACACACACACACACACACACACACACATTTATTAACCCAGATGAACTGCCAAGATGACTATGTAATCAGTAGCTTTTAACACTTTATGTAGATTAGCTCTGAAAGAAGTCACGTCTGCATTGTTATTTGCTATAGCTTGTACCTCTAAAAAAGCACTGATGTCCAAGGCAATGACAAGGATGAATTCAATGAGAGACAATTTAACAAGAACACATATGAGTCAAGCTATGCTGAATCAAAATATTAAATTTAAATTAAACTCTTTTTTATATAGTTGGTTTCTTAATTAAGTTATAAACTTTAATCCCTAAATCTAAATGCAATTATGCTAAAGCTACCACACAGTGATAGATAAAAGATCCTCACTACTAAACTCAAAGGCAAATATCTGAACTACAGAAATATGTGGGTGCAGAGAAAGAGAAGCAATGGTGGTTCAGTAACCCAGTTCTTGAATGAGTAATGAAAGGCCAGGGTACTGCTTGGAATGAAGAAAAACAAAGCAGTGAAAACAAGGTTGAAGAGTCTTTGTCCATAGTGCCATCTCTGGCTGCATGTAGACAGCCAACTCAGAAAGGAAACAGTTACTTAGGGACAAACATTTGGGATGAAACTCATCACATTAAGTAGCCTTGGAATATGTCATCACAATTTCATTGAAGTTGCAGGTTTGGAGTTAATTGTATATTTACTAGCATCTTCCTCCACTAGGATTACTTCAAATTCCAACATTCTGAGCTGGAAAAAAAAAAAGTTTTCCCCTTGTAATATTATCTACTGTCTTTTCTACACAATTGATTAAAACCTAGAAAAGGAATTAAATGGATAACCAGGGGTAAAGCTACTCTGCAGGCTCCCTTATTTACTTTTTAAAAAAAGATTTATTATTTTTTTAGAGAGTGCAGGGTGTGGGAAGGAGTAGAGGGAGAGAATCTTTAAGCAGACTCCCTGCTGAGCTAGATACTTTTTAAAGATTTATTTAGTTCATATTTTTTGAGAGAGAGAGAGAGCACAAGCCTATGCACTTGATCCCACGATTCAGAGATCATCACCTGAGTCGAAATCAAGAGTCAGATGCCCAATGGATTGTGCCACCCAGGCACCCCACTGCAGGATCCTTTAAAGGAATCGATGAGGAAATGATAATAACAATGATCCACAGGGATTCCCAACAAATGGAGAAGAGTATTGCCTTCTCTCTAAGACGGTGCTGGAAACGAAAAGTGGAAGGTGCCTACCTATCAAGGGCGAAAGCAAGAGGAGAGGAAACTACTTAGCACTTGCTTTTAGTACCAACCTCTTTCTTTCTACCCTTCACTCCAATGAACAATAGAAATTAACTTCTACCCACTGTCTTGTACAAAAAAACCATATCAAATCTGAACTTCAAATAAAACAAATAAACCAATACTGTTTGTTTGAATTCAGTATAAACCACAGCAATGAAGTTAAGGGCTTTCCTGCACATTGACTCTCACCATAGACCTCAGAACTTCAAATTAAAAGGTGAGAAGAAAGAAACCCTGGCACATACAGAAACACAAAGAAAAGTCATAAGTGGTTTGTAAGGGTGATACAACCATTAACGCATAATTTGAACATGTATCCCCTTTATAAATGAACAGATCCCGTCTCATCAGGTTCTGTCACACTGTAACTATCTCTTCATAATTACATAATCAAATTGACAATGAATTAATTTTACATTTTGAAAGGCAGGGTTGAAATTTCTTCTCAGGGACAGAACAAAACAGTACTTCGACACTGTCTGAGTCAAAAGTGGTGTGCTGCATTTTTCTGTTAAAGATAGAGTTAGAGTTGATGGTAGAAGCAGAGAGATAAATAGCACAGGTTAAAGTGGTTTGCTCTCTACTATTTATTCAAACCATTATAGTTTCTTATGATTTTCCAAACATGAACCCAAACTCCTGAAGAGCAGGTGTGAAAAGAGATATTTGCTTTATTTTTCTTACACTTTCCCTCCTGTAATGGGAATTCAAACAACAGAGAAGTCCTACCAAGCATCTTATCTACTGCAAAGCCTTAACTGATTTCATGTGCAGATATGTTGTCAATGACAGGGTTTATTTATTTATTTTTTAAGATTTTATTTATTTATTTTATTTGTCAGAGAGAGAGAGAGAGAGAGAGAGAACGAGAGAGCGAGTGAGCCCAAGCAGGCAGAGAGGCAGGCCGAGGCAGAGAGGGAAGCAGGCTCCCTGCCAAGTAAGGAGCCCGACACAGGACTCGATCCCAGGACCCTGGGATCATGACCTGAGCCAAAGGCAGAGGCTTTAACCCACTGAGCCATCCAGGCGCCCCTTGAGTTTTTTATTTTTAGTTCTGTCACTTATTAACTCTGACACTTATATGCCCTCACTTGTTCATTTGAGCTGTGTGGAGAACAATAGTACCTATCTCATAGGCTTAGGTTCATCAGGTAAATCACTTACAACAGTGTCCAGCATATAGTGAGCATTCAATATGTAATCTACTATACAGTTTTATATTTGACAAAAGGTGTCTCCTATAAGTTTTCCTTATGTGGTATGTACTTTAGCTTTCTCATATCATTTGTTCCTTACACTGAAAAACAAATGGGAAGAAAGCATTTTGTTTTATTTTGATATGGGAATGGAGAAAGGCAGGAAGAAAGGGAAATGCACCAAATTTCAGCTTTAACCTCAGCAGTGGACCAAAATCTACTATTTGGTTTCATATTGGGTTTTGGAAGGCTGAATGTCCATAAGCCTCCATCATTTTTATTTCTGGAATCCCTCAAATTGTCATTCACCAGTGATTGTAGGGTTGTCATGCAGCATAATAATGTCAGTCACACAAAGAGGCATGTTACTGAGTTTTATTGTTAAATACTAAATATCCACTTCCAAATATAGCCAAATATTATAGCTGTAACTTGAAGTGAAAAATCTCTTTATGTCCTTTATATATTTAAATTTTATCAGTCAAAATAGGAAAGTACCTTGATTGGGAAAGTAAATGTGTAACCACTTTGAAAAATAGTTTTGCAGTTCCTCAAAAATATGACCCAGTAATTCCACTCACCGTGTATAACCAAGAAAATTGAAAACATGTGTCCACACCAAAAGATGTACATGAATGCTCATAGCAGCATTTTTCAGGGCAACCAAAAAGAAGAAAAAAACCCAAGTGTCTATCAATTAGATATAGAAAATGTGGATAGCCATACAATGAAATATTATTCAGCGATCAGAAGTGATCAAGTACTGACACATACTACCATATGGGTGGATGAACCCTGAAAATACTATCTTGAATGAGGAGGCCAAACACCAAAGGCCAAATATTGTATGATTCCATTTAGATGAAATGTCCATAGAGACAGAAAGCAGATTAGTGACTGCAGGTATGGGGGAATAGTGAGTGACTGCTAAAGTAGAGTGGGTTTCTTTTCATTGAGCTGGCACATAGATCAGCAGGAGGCCATATTGGACATGGTACTACAATAGATGGTGCGGGTCTGAGCAGCCATGGTCCTGTGAAGTGGTCTATAAACAGAAACACCTCCTAAAATTCAAACTAACTACTGAATTCACAACTGTATGAAATCTGTGTATGAAATCTTGCTCATGTTGTCCTTCAGAGTAACCAGTGTTCATAAAACACTTAAAGCGCCTTTACCATACTAAGTGCTCTACATGAGTGTCAATAAAATAACACAAATAAGAAGTATACGCTAAAAAGAAAGGGTAAAAAAGAGAGTGAATGAAATACAATATAACTTTTCTCTTGGGTCTAGGAGGAAACAAAATGAACATGTGTCACGAGGAAAACATGATCATGAAACAGAAGCAGACATACAAAGACAGAGAACATTTTATATTCTACATATAGTTGATTTAAAAATCACCATTTCTCTGGTAAGGTAGTAGGCATGCACAATGGCCCAGCAGGCCTTCCACACACTTTTATGCATCTCACTGATCACCAGCGTCAAGTGTGCGATCTCTTAGACAGTCAATACTAATGGTGTAGCTAAAAAGGGGAGGGCACTGGGCCAACACTACAGCCTGGAGCTGAGCACTGTGCACTACAAAGAGAACAGAGCTCATTGTATGTTCAGTTTTGTTTGAAGAGGCAAAATAAAAAGTATTTCTATGAGCAGTTTTAGGTTATATGCAGCAATTTTCTTTCAGCTTAAAATGCATTTGGAAAAGCTTATTAAACAGAAGATTCATGAAGTTACAATCACCGTATCAAAAGTAATTTTTCATTTCTAGGTTATTGAATTCTAAAAGATCTATCATAAAACTTGTCATAATAATATAAAGAAATAAGTGTAATTTGTAAAGAGTTATAGTTAAACATTGTATACTATTTGGCTAGGGTCATGAAGTAGAAAAATAGAATTTTTAAAAACACTGAATGGAAGCATGGAAGGCTTGATAAATATAATGGAGGCTTTTAAAATTTATAACTATTAAACAGAATAAACTGAGCAGAGAGATTTGTCACATTTGTAATGATTTAATTCAAGCTGAAGAACCAAGCAAAGATGTGTTTCAAAAGCAGTGTTATTTGCCTCAATTCCCTTCTTAATTATTTCAATGTCGCACATAGTTTAAAAGATCAGACACAAGAAGTTTATGGGCATAGTTTTGATCAATGACAAATATGCATATTTATGAGCCATCATTATCTTATTGTCCTTGAAATTACACATACACTTATGTAAATGATTATTACTACAGTCAACATTAAGTCCTGTCCATTTTGGACAAGTGGTAGTGTATTATCCTCATAAAAATCAAGACTTATATAAATTTCAGATAATGGCTGATTTCCTATATCATTTAGTTAGCAATTAACGCTAAACTGTCTTGTAACATACGCTACCTCTTTACTTCAAACTTTATTCAATTGTTATATTGATTTTCCCCATGTTTCCATTTCCTTTCACCATTTAGATCATAATTTCCTTTGGAATACTAATAACATTTCATACTTCCCTGCCTACTAGGATACCTTAATTAACAGCATTATTAAGGGCTAAGAGAATAGCTTGCTACATAGAAATTGAAACACCTTCCAAATGAGTAGGAAGAAATGTCCTATGGAATTATGGCTAAAAGAGAGAGAGAGAGGAAGTGAGGGAGAGAGTGAGACAGAGAGGCAGGGGCAGAGAGAGAAAGAGAGCACAAAAGTTAGCAATTGATTCTGGGTGATGTTCACTGTACTAGTCTTGCGACTTTTGGAAGCTTGAAATTTTCCCAAAAATGTTGGTGGAAACATGGGACTCTTTCAAAGCTTGCATTAATTTCTTCTCAAGGGACATTCTGGCTAGAGAAATCAATGGCAGAAGGCAATGAAAAGTGGAAAAGGGACACATAGGCATAACAGACAAAATGAAACATTCACTTGATTCCAAATTGGTTTAAAAAAAATCACATATGAATATGAATATGTGATTGTATGAATAATCATTATACGAATAATCATTATATATTATATAATTATATAGTATATGAATATGTGAAGATGAATATGCCCACAGTGAGCAAAATACACTCCTATTGATCATAGTTGCTGCTACGTGAAGTATCACAGGAACACACTATGTGTCTGCTATTAAACAGTTATATCTCAGGGGCAGTGCATATGCTAAGTCCATGCAGAAAGATGCCTCTGGGTATTACTAAACACACACACACAAAACCCATTATGCTCAGCCTAAGCGATTTTCAGAATATTTCTATATTAGCCAAATGGATATTAAACATGTAATTAAAAATGTATGGTTATGGGGCGCCTGTGTGGCTCAGTGGGTTAGGCCGCTGCCTTCCGCTCAGGTCATGATCTCAGGGTCCTGGGATCGAGTCCCGCATCGGGCTCTCTGCTCAGCAGGGAGCTCGCTTCCCTCTCTCTCTCTCTGCCTGCCTCTCTGTCTACTTGTGATTTCTCTCTGTCAAATAAATAAATAAAATCTTTAAAAAAAAGTATGGTTATTATTACTTTGCATTCAAGTTTACTGTTGAATATTTTAATAACTTCCCCACAAATAGCACATGGAATATTATGGGGAGCGAATTCATTTTGATTAGTCATATTATAAATTATAGTAGTGGCAATGCTCTAGTGGCCTAGTAGCTGGAAGAATACAGCCTCTACATTCACATGTAAATAACTGGGGATGACAATTAAGGAGCTATTGATAAGCAAGCACTAACCGGAGTTAGGGACTTCACACTGAAAAGCAATTGAAAGCTGTTGTACCTGTTTAAAAAGGAAAACCACTATGAAGCCAAGGAAGAAAACTCTTCTTTCACTTGCCTGTTTTATCCCACTTGAGAACAAAGAATTTAATGAATGTAGCACAGAACCCACTACATGAAGCAAAGGAAACACAAAGGGTGATTTTTTCTCTCTTCCCTGCCACTCGAACAAGCAGAGGCCTCATTTATGGCAATGGTAATTTTCATTAGGTTCCAGTTGATACGTGCAGTGAGCTTTCCAGTAGAAGCTCTTGTCCTACTTTAGTATCTCACTCTACAGCAGGCTGTGAGTTCTGAGTTCTGTTCACAGGCATGAGCTCATGGGCAGGGAAAGCAAATCCACTTACTGATGGCAAAAAGACTGTGAAACAGACTCCCTCATGGTGTGGGCCTCTGTGTGCGAAATAAATGTGTGCCCTTACTACCTGGTTCAGCCCAGAGCAGGAGCCTGCCTGCCAACATACACTTGCCGGGTCCCCCCACCCCGCCATGGAATACCATGTGACTTGGACAAAGAAAATGCATTAAAAAAATCTAGTCAAGAAAAAATCAAAAAGAAAATGCATTAAAAAAATCTAGTCAAGAAAAAAAAAAACCAAAAATGTGGCTCTGGTGCTTCCAACCTCCCTTTTTGGGTCCTCCAGCTGTAGCTCATGCTGAAGACTGGGAGACCCTCTACCTTACTGCTGCTCTTCCTTTAGAGGGATCCACAAAATGGTCTCTTGATATCAACAATTCGTATCAAGAAAAGTGGCACATCACCAGAGTCACTGAATCTTACAATTTCCACCTTACTGCGAGCTGGAAATTCTCTTTCCTAGAAGACAGGCAGACAATGGCCCATGAGGGCCCTTCTTACAACCACTTGGGTGCCCATTACTCTCAGACCAAGATGAAGCTATTCTCTGCATATCCAATTCTCTGCCCCAGCTACCTCCAAGTCTTATCATTCACCAAATACAAAAATGCAAGCACCAGTTGAAGATGTTAAGCACTTAAAAAAAAAAAAAGATTTTATTTATTTATTTGAGAGAGAGACAGTGAGAGAGAACATGAGCGAGGAGAAGGTCAGAGGTAGAAGCAGACTCCCCGTGGAGCTGGAAGCCTGATGCAGGACTCAATCCTGGGACTCTGGGATCATGACCTGAGCCTAAGGCAGTCGTCTAACCAGTTGAGCCACCCAGGCATCCCTGTTAAGCACTTTTAAAAGTAACCTTGGTGTTTTAAGTCTGTGGCACAGTACATGCAGGCACAAGTTTCTCTCCAAAACTTGGGAATGTCAGTGAAAACCCCCGAATCTTCAAATGTGAAAAAAATCGGGGCCCCTGGGTGGCTCAGTGGGTAAAGCCGCTGCCTTCGGCTCAGGTCATGATTCCGTGGTTTGGGATCGAGCCCCGCATCAGGCTCTCTGCTCAGAGGGGAGCCTGCTTCCCCCTCTCTCTCTGCCTGCCTCTCTGCCTTCTTGTGATCTCTGTCTCTCAAATAAATAAAATCTTTTAAAAAAATGTGAAAAAAAATCATGCAAAGAATGTTTTGATACTACCAACGTTTACATTTTAATTTGTTTTTTTTTTTAACCTCATTCATAACAGGCATTGAGGACCTCTATATTTTAAAGCTATAATTTACGTAACTCAATCATTTTGATTGCAATGATAGAGTGGGAAGTTAGCTAGATGTGAGCAAACAAGGAGACTACATTACTGTTAAAAAAGAGGAAATTGGGGGCGCCTGGGTGGCTCAGCAGGTTAAGCCTCTGCTTTCAGCTCAGGTCATGATCCCAGGGTCCTGGGATCGAGCCCCGCATTGGGCTCTCTGCTCAGGGGAGAGCCTGCTTCCTCCTCTTCCTCTGCCTGCTTCTCTGCCTACTTGTGATCTCTGTCTGCCAAATAAATAAATAAAATCTTAAAAAAAAATAAAAAGAGGAAATTGCCAACCACCTCTGGAATGCAAACAGCCCGGGGTTTTCCCCAGGGAACAAACACATAGGCGCCCCTCCCTATAATCCCTGCCTTAAAGTAACCAGTAGCTTCTTTGTAATATATTTAACCTAGTGGTTAATATCCCCCTTGTGGGGGATGGCTTCCATGACAGTTTCCACTATGTAGGGCTAAGAATTCCCCCTCCTGACTGATAGGAAGAGCCCCTTAGATGACTGGAGGCAACCTCAGCCACAGACCACCCTACTTATGACCCAGAAGCCACGCAAGTCTAAAAAACAAGGGAACCCTGACCCCCAGCGCACTTGCTACCTCTTGGCCAGCCTGCTCTCCTGCCTTGAAAGTATACTTTTGCTTTGACCGCTATTAAATGGTTGCTTAAGAATTTGGCCCTAAATTCTTTCTTGGTGGAACTAAAGAACGGAGGCCAGGGAACAGGACTCGATGCTAACAGTAGGACTACTTTAAGTTTTCTATTTCCTTTTGTCATGTACTGACTAAGGACACATACTAAGAAATTTCTGTATTTCCCAACTAATGCCTACCAGAGGGGAGGAAGTGGGGTGATGGCTGAACCAGGAGATGAGGATTAAGGAGTGCATTTGTGATGAGCATCGGGGGATGGATGGAACCTCTGAATCCTTAAATTGTACACCTGAAACTAATATTACACTATGGTAACTAACTGGAAATTAAATTAAAAACTTGAAAAATAAATGTATGTATTTCTATTGAGAATTAATAATGCTTTATATAGTAGTAAACTTATTTCTCCATTTTTATTCCAATGTTTGTGTCAAGTTTACAATATATAGTATTATCTACTACTATTCTGAAGAAATGAAAATGGTGGCTTTTTTGATACTGCTTTCATTTTACAAAATGATAAATTCTCTTGATACCGTGTACTGAGACGGATTTCAATATAGCACACGTTAATTTTTTGTTTAATTCTGTCTGGGCTGAGTAGACTAGAAACTTATTATTGTCCTTTTAGTCCTCATATCAATAGACAGAGGTCAGAAATCATAGGTGGTGTTAAAAAGAAAACCAAAATGGTGTCACTTAGGCCAAGGCCCCAAACCTGGGTTTAACACTGAATACTGTTACAGTTTGAACCTCTCCCAGTAAGGTCTTAACAGGTGACTCAGGAATTTTCCCATCACTAATCTGTCACATGGACTCTCTCCCTCCCACAAAGGAAGATGAGGTAATCTGCATGATAAAACCCCTGCTCTTGAGCCTAAGGAAATGGGACTTTCCCTGGAACAAACCTTTTCTCATCCTACCCTCCTTCCTAAAAAAACCCTTTCCCCTGTTCTTGCTAGATGGGATGCTGCCTGATTCATGAATCATTAAATAAAGCCAATTAAGTTTTTAAATTTACTTGGTTTAAATTTTTTTAACAGTGGCAATAAAAAAAAAAACAGTGGCAATTAAAATTTAACAGTGTCAACTCAAGCAACATTTAATGTTATAAATATAAATCACATGAATTTCATATATATATATAGATCACTGTTATTATGAGTGCTTTTATTTTGATTATATTAGACTATTCTAAGTTCAGTCATCTTTTATTTAAAAATATATAAATACTATCACAATTAATTTCCAATTTTCTGCTTCTCTATTTCAATGGGAAAATCACAGAAAAGATGGATTCGTGCAATAAAAATAAAATTCAGAGTACTGTAGTCCTTAAAACAATATTTACATCTTTTATTTGCATAATTCATAATATGGTACAAATGATATTCAAGACTAATATAATCTTCAATGCCAAGAGAGGGTAAGAGGGACATTTGAAATCACCACAGAAAAGCTGAAAGGACAAAGATCACCGACCTCTGGTAAATAATTTATTTTATTAAAATGTTCTCTTACATTACTGTGATGGACCAATTAAGGCAGTTCAGAGAAAAGAGGGTTTTGCTTTTCAAAGAATCTTTTTCTTATCCCTTTAGGGTTTGGTCTTGAAGCTGAGCAATGACATACAGGTTATTTTTCTCAGTGAGATGCACTCCCTTGTGACAGTTTTTGACAAACATCAGGATAACTAGGTGTGCAGGAGTGACACTGAAGGATGATAATGTGTTCTGCGTAGCCTTCTGAGCAATTACCTGATCTCAATTAAATTGTGCTGGCACTGAATACCCAAAAAGGCAGGTCAGAAATTGACCTTCATTGTTCATCTTTATCTGGAAGTGAAACCCCTGCTCTCTCTGTTTCATAATTACCATCAAAGCAAAATCCTTATCAGTTACTAAGCTTCATACACGCTTCATTTTCCTAGATAGTGAGAAAATCAGAGAAAACTCTTCCTTTGTTTTGTTTACCACTATATTACAATATAATAACAAAGGGATATTAATTTCCAAATTTAATCATCTCCAACTTTATAGATTTTTTCTCTTCTTTTTTTGGCCATTTGAGGCTTATTTTTAAAATCATCTTTGATTTTCAATGACATATCTTCAAATATGCTTATGAATAGTATTTTTCTTTTGTGCAGATGAATCATCTCAAGAGTTTGGCTTCTGAAGAGTTTTTTTACTCGAATTCAAGGAGTAATTTTTCAAAACACATACATTTCATGGAAATGTTTTTGATAAGTTTTTCTTTCCTTTTATAAAATACCAAACTATTTGTCCTCGAAGACAGCTCGTGACAATAGAAGGAGACTTCAGTTTGCTTGAAGGAGCAGGGTTAGCATTTATAATATCATGGGAGCCTGGTTTCCCTTTTGTATCTCCAATGCATGCTGACTTGCATTTAAATGCAAGCCTAAATTCCAAGTAATTGTTTTGACCACTTGAAAAGTCATTGTTTTCAAAGCTTGGTAACAGATTTGGTCAATTTCAATTTGTTCCTCTAATTAATTATATATTTAGATTGCTCATTGATTTCCCATCAGCAGTATATTTGCTAATCAAGTGGAAGAAAAACACAAACAAGTCTTTGTGAAAGCAATTTCTTTTGTGCTCAAATATTATAGACAGGGAATGCTACTCTTTTTCTGGGGATTACATTGAATGCCTGACGAACTTCCTAAGTCAAACCACTTGATACCCACATCTGAGAATGTATTACTGTAATTTGGGGGGAAACAGTTATAACAAAAATAAATTCAGGTTGTTAGATATTGTGTTTACTACTGAACTAGAAGATTAGCCATCAGTGAAACAGATATGAGAAAATTATGTACATGAAATTAAATACATAAAATTGACATCTTGGGAAATAATAACAAACTTTTGGCTGGGAGTAGGTGGCACGGGCAGTAAGACTTGTGTGGTACTGGGCCATGTCCTAAGAGTTTCACATGCATTAATTATTTTATCCTCAAAATAAAATTTTCATTTGGCACCATCAGAATGCCTATTTCACAAATGGGACATAACTGGAGCACAGAGAGGTTAAATGATTTACCCAGAATTGCTCAGCTAACAAGTGGCTCTCTTGGCTTTCAAATGGGACAGCCTGGTTCTACAGCTGGGTTTTTGATCAATACACAATAATGTTGATAATTATTTCTTTTAGAGTCAATAAGAATGAAGCCAAATCAAGGCTGGCCTGACACACAGAGGCTTGTTTATGTGGCCTGATTTGGGAAAGGCTTGCAAGGGGCTTATCACATAAATTGTCTTCACCTTTCATCTGAAATTCTACCTACAGAGAGATTTTTAGGGGAAAAGTTGCCTAACACCAACTGTAAGGGCCTATTTAGCCAGAGTGACTCCATCTTGGCTAAAAAAGCCATTTTGTTGTTTGTGCGGTAAAACTTAAACTGACCCTGCCCCCTCCCCCACCCCGGGGAAACTTACTTAGAAGCAAGTCTGGGAAACCAGTAAAATATGGTCGGCCAGTTCCTAATAACAGAGCCCAGAATACAAGGATGAGTCAGGCCAGATGGAAACATCCAATCAGTAAAGCACACATACTATCTCCCTAACCACCAAAAAATGTATACCCTGACTTTTGCGCGCCAAACTTGAGCGCCAGTTCTGACCAGAGTAATAGGTTAGTTCAAACAGCTACTAAAGGGTAAATTGTAATTCAATTGGCCACCTGCATGTGGCCTAACATGACTATGCAATGTTACAGTCTCATTGGCCACCTATGTGTGGCCAGGCTTTTACTCTATAAAGTTAGTCTGTGAGGCTGGGAGGGGTCGCTCTCTTTGGAGGCGGCCGTGGCAGGTCAATCTGACTTCTAATGCTTGGCCTAGAATAGAGCTTTGCATAGCTTTCACCTAGTCTCAGTCTCATTCCCCTGGCCGATCAGTCTAACTTCTAATACTTGTCATAAAATAAAGCTTTAAATAACTTTCGCCTTGTCTCAGTCTCGTTCCTTTGATAACAGACCCTAACACCAACAGCCTCTGATTTGTTTAACAGGCACAGAGTTTCAGTTTGGGAAGTTGCACTTAATGCCACCAAACTCTGTACTTTCAAATGGTTAGAATGGCCAATGTTGCATATATTTTATGACACAGAACAACCACCGATTTCAATTTCAGACTGTTTTCATTCGAGACCCATTACTTATTAGCAATGCATATAGTATATGTGCTGCTGAAACGAGCACTAGCAATGCATATATATATATATATATATATATATATACACACACACACATATATATTAATGCCCATATATATGTATATATATGCAGCTTCGTCTCAGTATTTTCTGTAGAGTGCGCTGAATGAAGGCAGCTACACGCCAGGGTTATTATAAGGACTGAATAAGAAACACATGTATATGGGGTGTCTGGGTGGCTCAGACATTAAGTGTCTGCCTTTGGCTCAAGTCATGATCTCAGGGTCCTGGGATGGAGCCTTGCATCTGGTTCCCTGCTCAGCAGGAAGCCTGCTTCTCCTTCTCCCTCTGCTGTGTCTGTCTCTGTCAAATAAATAAAATCTTTAAAAAAATACTCCTTTAAAAAAAGGGGGTGGTGGTGCCTGGGTGGGTTAAAGCCTCTGCCTTCGGCTCAGGTCATGATCCCAGGACCCTGGGATCGAGCCCCACATTGGGCTCTCTGCTCAGCAGGGAGCCTGCTTCCTCCTCTCTCTCTGCCTACTTGTGATCTCTGTCTGTCAAATAAATAAACAAAATTAAAAAAAAAAAGAAACACACGTATAGTTCATCATGACACCTGAGGTCATTGGTTTATAAATATTCTCACTCTCACTTTTAAAAACTGTATTATTGTCATTTTATTGTTAAGGATTCCACTTCTACGACTGTCATGAAGCCCAGGCTGGGTTAACAGTACTGAGTCTGGGGGGTAACTACACCCTACTCTCGACTTTCTGGTCATAAGCACTGTCTTCTCTATCTATCTCAGCTGGAAACGCAGACTCAGGAGGCCTCACTCCCTCCCTCCCTTTTCCTGGAAGATGCCCAAACCAACCATGTTGGAGGCTTTGTCAGAGGAGAAGACAACCTTGCCTTCCTGGAAGACAAACCCTCTACTTTACTTTATGAGGCGGATAGCAACCCCAAACCACAGACAGGTTAGGACCTGCGCAGGCCTCAATTCACTCTTGGTCTTAAATGCAGTGTGCCTCAAGTCCTATTTATTTGGCACATAATAAGTGCTTTTGTGGAAAGGATGAATCATCACTATGTATTATTTTTTTATATTAGTTGACTTTAGTATGATAATCACACCTTGGTATACAAAGTCTGCCCGCACCTTTTTCTGGACAAGTGAAGGAGGAATAGCAGGGGAATACTGAACAAGGAAAGGCACTTGGAATGCATTTTTCTAACTGCCCCTACCTAGGACTGGCCAGGTGCCCAGGATGCCTCAAATTCTAACCATGGAGAACCCTAAATTAGTGTTTTCTCAATTTCTGTGAAATCACTTGGAGAGCTTGTGAAATATAGATTCTAGGATCCAATGACAGATACTCTGCTCAGCTGGGTCCCTGTTTCTGCATTTTTAAGTCACAGGTGAGTTTAATGGAGTTCCCCGGTAGACTTTTACAGAGTTAGACTTTTTACTTTGACTTGTAGATTCACAAGCAGTTGGAAGAAATAATACAAGGGATTCCATTCCATGTTTCTTTTACCTAGTTTCCCTCAATGGTAACTTCTTGCAAAACCATATGTAAGAACCTAATTGGCATCCTGAAAGTGGCACAATCCACTCATATGAAGCAGACTGTATTTTGACAAGTAATCTGATAATCACTAGTGATCTGACTGCAGGTTAGAATCACCTGGAAGTTTTATTTAAAAAAAAAAAGTCCCATGGGGCTCCTGGGTGGCTGTCATTGAGTGTCTGCATTAGGCTCAGGTCATGATCCCAGGGTCCTGGGATCGGGCCCAGCATGGGGCTCCCTGCTCAGCAGGGAGTCTGCTTCTCCCTCTCCCACTCCGCCTGCTTGTGTTCCCTCTCTCACTGTGTCTCTGTCAAATAAATAAATAAAATCTTTAAAAAAATGTCCTGATCCCAGATCCAGACCAACCGAATCAGAAGAACTGAGAAGGCAGCGTGAGTACCCCGTCACTGTGATTCTAATCCGCAGCCCAGGTAAGAGCCACTGCTGCATGGTGACACTCAGGACCTTCCTTCCTAGTTTCAGAGGGGATGCCAGGCCTGCAAGCTGCAAGTCACCCCAAGTGCTAAGAGTGAAGGCAGTCCAGAAAGTCTTTGTCGGGGAAATTAATGCTTTGCCCATTTTCAAGATGTAGCAAGTGTGGCTAACTGGAAATCTAAAAACAGAGGCATATAAGTTGTTCCAGTGGTAAAAGAACTGGCCTATTACCCCTAGGGAAATGATAGATTTCCTATCAAACATTGTATAAAGACTATTGTGCTCAATATTAAGAGTCTAGCTATGATTTTGGCATAGCCTCTTTTGTAATTACATATCAAGTATTCTACTGCTGGGTGGAAAATAACCCTTTTTGAAAATATTTAAATGTCATAATCAAAAAAGTATTCCTCATTCCTTTTATATTTTAGGGAAATAAGCTCTTCTATTCATTGCACTACATATATCTCAAGCTGTGTGCCTAATATGGTACCCAGCATTTGCAATCAAGGAAATCAAGACATACAGTTAATAAAATACTATTTCTGCCATGACTTGTAGTAATTATATTGCTTTTCAAGTAGGAACTACTGCCGGTGTTTTTTTTTTTTTTCTTCTTTCAGTATTTTGCAATATCCCAATCATACACTGCATACCAAGTCAATATAGTGGCAATGTTGGTCTAATTAGATAATCCCAAGTGACCTCCAAAAAACCCAAATACGATGCGGTACAAGACACCTATGTGAGCCATTTGAGCATATGTTCTGTCAATAATAACCATTTCCAAAGGCAGTATTATCATTACCTGAGAAGGGTAATATTAAACCTTATGAAATGTCACAATTATTTTTTCAGGTTATATGTCATATATTGAAATCCCCAACAGCTTAAAAGACCTTACAACAACCACATATATTATCATTAAATTGCAGCTCTGATTAAAATGATAATGACAACAATTACACCTTTAGTGTCTGAAAGTAATATGAAGCAAGCTAGGTGGTTTTCTGAAATGCCACATTCTCAAAATAAGTTATGACCCACTGAAGCCTAATTAACTCTTCATGACATTAGTGTCCAATGCAATTATATTTCTTTACTGTCCTTTAGGTTTATCTTTGGTTTCTAGGGTTTAGTTGTTAAAATAACTCAAAGATGGACACTTTGTGCCTATTTACCCCAGAATACATTTCCAAGGCACAGGTAATTCTAAGACAGTTTAACCTTTGCATTATCACCAGAGGAAAACACTGTTGGTTTGCTCTTTCAATAAGTAATAGTAACTACAGTCAATAAAATTATAGCAACTTTATATGGTGACAGGTGATAACTAGACTCATTTTGATAAGCATTTCCTAAAGTACATAAGTGTCAAATCACTGTGTTATATACCAGAGACTAATATAATACTGTATGCCAACTACACTTCAATAAAAATGTAAGTGATGATAACTACTTCAGGACAGTTTGTTTTTCTGTAATCTAATAGGGAATATTTCACATTGTGCAAATGAATGAGAGATTTATATTTCTATTTTCAGTTTCTTCCTTCCTCATTCTCTCCTTCCCTCCCTCTTCTTCCCTTCTCTTCCCTTTTTTTAAGCCATATTTTGTAACAGAATTTACATATATTCTTTATAATTTTTTAAACTGGAGGCCAGGTAAATCTTTGGACAGTGCTAAACTTAAACAACTTGCATTCATTTGGAAATGTCTTAAGAACACAATTAATCCTTCCAGAGAAAAAGAAATAGTGATGAAATTAAATTTAAATTTTCAGCAACTACTTGGGACGCCTGGGTGGCTCGGTTGGTTAAGTGTCTGCCTTTGGCTCAGATTCTGAACCCAGAGTCCTGGGACTGAGTCACACATCGGGCTCCTTGCTGGGTGGGGAGCCCGCTTCTCCCTCTGCCTGTCGCTCCCCTTGCTTGTACTTGCTCTCTCTCTCTCTCTCACCAATAAATAAATAAAATCTTTATTTTATTTTATTTTATTTAAATATTTTATTTATTTGACAGAGAGTTAGAGAGAGAGCACAAGTAAGCAGAGTGTCAGGAAGAGGGGGAGAGAGAGAAGCAGGCTCTCTGCTGAGCAGGGAGCCTGATGTGGGGCTCGATCCCAGGACCCTGGAATCATGACCCAAGCTGAAGGCAGCTGCTCAACCAACTGAGCCACCTGGGCACCCCAATAAATAAAATCTTAAAAGAAATAAATTTTCAGCAATTCCTTCATCCTTGGTGGGAAAGTGTACATGATGAATAGCTCTAGATATTTGAGAAAGTGATAGGCAAAGAAAAGACCTAATAATACGTGATCCACAATTTGGGGTTCTTAGTTCCATTTCTTCTACCACTTATTTTATTAATTGTTTTCTCATTCCTTTCTGTTATCTTGCACGATTACTCATGTTGAGAAAAGAAAAAACAGCTATTTCTGATCCTCTTCTTCCTCCTAATATAAGAAAACAACTTCAAAATGGAAAAGTTCATCATTAAAGAAACATTTCTTCAGAAGCTCTAGCTTTACCCACAAACACTGATACCGAACAATTTGGCCATTTGATGGGAGTTATGGTATTTAAAAATTATGAACATACATTTTGGTGTATTTCTAATTGACTATCCATTTAATAACTTCATAGTCAGGAAAATATATCTCTGTTCATTGATTTTATTGCTGTAATATTTTAAACAGTTGAAAGATTGGCTAGAAATGAATGGACTTTTAAAAAAAAGCCATCTTTTTAAAATATGTATCATTTGAATTACAAAATATAGGAAAATAACTTGATAATTTCTCTTTAGGATTTGGTCTATGCTGTCTCAGCAGCCAGTCAAATGTTGCTTAGCCTTTGGGTGATCTGCCCTCATGATAGGACTTGCAATATAGGGAATTGAATAGAAGGCTCATGAAGGAACAAAACGGGAAGAAATAACTCCCAGATTTCTTAGTACTTCCCACCAGTATATGAACCACTTAACAAAGACTTGGTTCCTCTTGGCTGGAATAAAGCAGCTGCTATATTTCTGAAGGAGTAGATTAGAAGCAGGCCTATGAGCCAAGGAACTGAGGGAGGTCTCCAGGCAACAGCCAGTCAAGGAATTAAATTCTGCTACAACCACAATTGAGCTTGGAAGCAGATCCTTCCCCACTTGACTCTTCAGATGAGACCCTACTCCTGACTGACAGATTGTAGCTTTCAAGATACCCTGAAGCAGGGGACCCAGCAAGGCCTCATCTGGATTCCTAATCTACAGAAATTGTGAGAAAATAAATGCATGTTGTTTTAAACCACAGAGTTCATGGTGATTTGTTGCGTAGCGATAGAAAACTAATATAGTGAATTTTATAAGCAGAAAAAACTGTGTAAAACACACAACACACAGTGAGACACAACTATGAACAATCTGGCTATATGTTTTAGTACTCTACTATAGTTGTTCAATCCTAGAGCACAAAGGTGTTCAGGCTAAGAAGTGAGGCTTGCAAGGGAGACCAAGATCTGACCACGAAGCTACTCATGCCATGCAAATGAGGTTGGACTTCAGGCAGGGTATTATTACTGAAGGCTAGAAATAACAAAATCAGTTAAGTGTTTTCAAAAACATACTGTGGAAGCCAGGATTAGAGATGTAAAAGAAGGCAGGCAGGGAGTGTTTTGGGATAGTGATGATAGACAGCTGATGGGAACACAAACTTGAGCACGGGAAAAAAACTTAGAAGACAACTGAGCAGTATTTGAGAGGTTGGCTTGCCAGATTTTAATGAATGAGAATGTGAGTGAGGACAAGATGGTCTACGATGATTCCTGGGAATTTTGCCATGTGACTGCATGAATTTTGGAGCCACATATTTGGAAAAGCCAGTTTGGGTGGAAGATAATGAGATTACTTTATCCAGGTTGAGTGTGAGTTATCAGTGGGAGATATCTCATGGTCTGTTGATATATGGGCCTGGAGGTCTGGAAAGAGCTCTTTCCTGGAGAATGAATGGGGAGCAGTAAACATATAAAGGCATACAATTTTCCAGGGTAGTAAGTGAAATGACAGAGAATGTAACCCAAATCACTGCAATCAACAGCATTTACCAGATGAGCAGATTACAGAGGACCCCGAAGAAGACTAAGAAGGAATAAAGAAAAAGTTGGAGAATTAAGAGAGGATGAGAGGCAAGAAGCAGAACAGTTTTTTTTTTAAAGATTTTATTTACTTATTTGTCAGACAGAGGTCACAAGTAGGCAGAGAAGCAGGCAGAGAGAGAGGGGGAAGCAGGTCCCTGCTGAGCAGAGAGCCTGATGTGGGGCTCGATCCCAGGACCCCGAGATCATGACCTGAGCCGAAGGTAGAGGCTTAACACACTGAGCCACTCAGGCACCCCAAGAAGCAGAACAGTTTAAGATAATGTGGTGAACACTGTTAAATGCTTTCAAGAAACCATTAAGTGATGAGAACTGTACAGTGTCTGTTGACTTCAGTGAGTTCAGCGAGTTTAGCTACCTTCTTACACATTTCCTTAAAGTTGCACAATTATTTCAGTGTGAGAAATGTGCATGCCTTAGGATTGTGATAAGAGTGATCATTTTAAATGATTCTTTCCACCCCTGGTCAAGGATATTATTATTAGGCATTGGTTCTGGTACCAATCATTGGGCCTAGAATAAATAGCATCATTCCATGCTGGGAAATGGCCTTATTCTTCTGATAGCTTGACAAGTTTTTAATCAGCATTGCACCATGTAGAGCCGGAAATAATAATTTGATTTACATGTAATCTATAAGTGACATTAGATAACAAATAGTTCTCAGTGGGAGAGAAATATGGTAGTAGGCCTTTCGGTAGCTAAATATTATAGCTTGTCACACAAACGGCTATCCTTTTTTGAAATAATACTGCAAAAGTTGATTTTAGTAAATTATATCCCAAACTGGTTATTTGAAGAGAAAGGCAAGTCACTGAGATGGATTAAAGTCATTAAACATTGGGCGGGTGCATGCCTAGATCAGTTTCCCATGTCTCTGTAGGGCATGCTAATTATTTTCAGATGACATAAACTCAACTACATGTTTATTAGGAATGATGGCAAATAAACAATGAAGTGAGTGCCTCTGAGAAACACCTGCTTGAATGAGGTATTAATGGTGTCAAAATGATTCTATGTGTTCTTGACTGAGAATTAAAATAACTTTCATGATCCCCATGATTTTACTCACGAATTACTTTTAATTGTCTGAATGTGTTAGGAAGATTAAATCAATTTACCCCAAATTACTTGATTTTCAGTTAACCGTCCATCTACTCAACTATGTCACAAAACACACATTTCAATTTTAGACAATGTACCTTTCTTTCTAGAGGGTCTCATTTTATGAACTCCCAAACTTGCAGGCTCTATCTAGATCAGTGCTGCTAAGGGAAAATATATAGTGCTGCTTAAGGGAAAATATATTGGACCTGTTGATAGATTTGATTGTATACCCTAACTAATGTGTTTCAGGTCACTAGGTAAAGCTGTTTGATTTTCAGTTTCTTTACCTAGGAACAGATTAAAGATGGCATCAATGTTTCATATTTAGAGTGGCAAATTTTATTCAGTGTCCTCTGTATTTTGCTAAACCAATTGGTGGAGCAACTGCAATTAATGTAAACTATCTAGAGATGTAAAATAATCTCTCAAGTGTGAATGGACCAAAGTTAGTCAGGGAAAGGTTGATTTAACATTCAAAGGAAACATAAACATTCATTCACTCTCCTTCAAATATTCCCAAAGGAGCCCCAGTGAATGAGAATCTTATTTTAGAGAAGCAGATTTAATGACTTCCCTCAGGTAAACTTCTAATATTTAGCAAGTTTTAATATCATAACATTTTTGATATCCAATTCCAGTAATGCTTATTTACAATAAAAGCACATAAAAATATTTTAGATCTATGGAACAAGCTTATACACATACATTTAGATTCATATTCCATATTTTTAAAGCTACATGACCAAAAATAAAATCACTAGTTAGAAGGCTTTTTATTTCAAAGTATGTATTATTTTTACGTTATTTTGAAATATATTTTCATCCTCAGTTATCATGGTAAATTTCATTACAGAGGATGAAACCCTAACATATTCTGGAACATATTTACCCTTATAGTTTTTCCATTTTTTTGGACAGAATATGAAAAATTGAGTAATGATAACCATCTATTTTATTTTAATAAAAGCCTGATAATTTATTTAATGCCTATCTCCTGAACAGACTGAAATACTTTAGAGGGGATTATGTCTAATTTGATTATAACAGTCTTAGCAGTTTCTGACTACATAGTAGGTTTTTAATTGGTGTTTGTTGAAATATTAACTAGAATCTAGTTTTAAATTCTTGTGTGCCCTGACATAATCCACATATTTATCTTCTATTTCTTTTTTTTTAAAGCTTTTATTTATTTGTTTGAGAGACAGCAAGAGAGAGCATGAACAAAGAGAAGGTCAGAGGGAGAAGCAGACTCCCCGTGGAGCCGGGATTCCGGGATCATGACCTGAGCTGAAGGCAGTCATCTAATTAACTGAGCCACCCAGACGCCCTATCTTCTATTTCTTAAAAATATATATATGTATACATACACACACACACATAGATAACTATGATTTTTAGAATGAATTGTGTGACTTTGCATATAGCAAAAAATAGAGATTACAGTTGAGTAGTTACTTCAATTCTTTTACTTTTCAATGAACACAGGACTTTCTGCTGGTTCAAAGTCCTAGTTTGAAAACTGAATCTAAGCATACCTATGATGTTAGTGACCTATTCTGTACAGCTTTTCTTTTGCTTTTTCTTGCCGAGTCACATGAGATAAATGACATTCACATATGCTTCGGTTTCAAGACCATAACTATCTAAGCTAGTCTGTGGCTCTAATTTCATCCTTCTTCCTTACGAAAAATGACAAATAATCAGACTGCCAATGCTTTAGGGTGATGTAATTCTAGGAATAAATTTAAATAGATTCTGTTTGGTAAAAAAAAAAAAAGTAAATTCAATGGTTCACAAAAAATGAACTTCACTTATTTGTAGCAAAAATATGTGTTACGTGTCATTACAAATTTAGCTGTTATCAATACCCAATGAGAGAAAGACAATTGACTTAGTGAAATATGGTACAGTCTTTAGTGCAAAAAATGTAACCGTTTTGAGGCTCATACTCTTTTATTTCTTAGTGTGACCACTGATAATTATTTGTAATAACTGAGAAATGAGGATGTGAATAATTTTTCTCAAAATTTTATCCTAGTCATCCGTATTTTAACATATAGAATTCAAATATCTTTTGAGATGCAACCTATTATTATTACTATTTATTCTCAGTTACTTGTTTCCCAAACATTTGGATATAAAGCCATAGCCTTGCTTCCTGGCCAAAAAAAAAAAAAAAAAAAAAAAAAAACAAAAAAAAAAAAACACTCACAATCTGCTTCTTGATGTGTCATATTATTACGTTCTCAGCTTTTTTTTTTAAAGAGAAAGCACATGTGAGACAGGGGCAGAGGGAGAGAGAAAAATCCCCAAGCAGACTCCCTGCTGAGCACAATCAGACATGGGGCTTGATCCCAGGACCCTGAGATCATGACCTGAACTGAAATCAAGAATCAGACATTCAGCCAACTAAGCCACCCAGGTGCCAGCCCCACAGCTTTTCCTAAAGCAGAAACATGGATAAGAGGGGTTTCACCTTGGATGGAAAGTAGCAACAACTTCTCTAAGATAAAAAAAGATAATTTTGAAAGGAAATGACACTTTGTTTCTTGCACTTCCCAAGAGTGCGTGGCAGTAATAAAATCAGAAAGGTAGCAGAGACAAGGATCATCATCAGTCTTTAGTAATCATGTCTTGATATGTTAAATTGTAAAATCGGACAGTAAAATATTCATGGAGTCTCTTAAGATTGGCCAAAACCAAACCAACCAACCAACCAAACAAACAAAAGAAACCCCCCAAAAACCAACTCAAAAAGCTCTGTAGTACTATAGTCTGAAATGGTCTCATTTCTTTTGTAAGGTGACAAATTTGCCAAAGAAGTCAAATACGGACAGGAATGCTTATAATAAGTAACTAGACACATTTACTCTTTCAATGTCTTCTATATCATACAGAATAGCTTGAGAATTAATTTAATTTACTACCTTTTTCTTAAAGCCACTATTTCCACTTTCAAAAAGTGATATAAAAAGTAATAACTTTGTAGAAGTGCTTAAGACATTATTAGGAAAACCAAAGTGTTCCTGTATTTTTTATTTATTAATTTCTTTTTTCTTTTTTTTTTTTTTTGGTTATTAAAGATTTTATTTATTTATTTGAGAGAATGAGTTGGCATGAGCCGAAGGCAGATCCTTAAATGACTGAGCCACCCATGTGTCCCTTTATCTATTCATTTCCACTTCCTAAAGATAACCTAAACTCCATGGGAGAAAGATGGCTTATGAAAAATCTTTTTACATGGAATTTGTGTTGAAATGAAGTCATTTCAGAGTGACTCCACTCTTAGTTTGTGAATCTTCCTAATGAGTTGGTACACTGCACAGGGGAAATAAATAATAAACAGCTCACTGTGTTCAATAAGAACTCTCTAGGTAAATAAATATACATTACTCATGCCTTCATGGACAAGCCAATGGAATAACAGTACTTTAAATTTCACTGGCACAGTATTTGAAATTTCCACTTAATTGGTATGAAACGTTATTACTACATAAAATGTTTGCACTCATGAAAGCAACATATTTATAATATCTGCTCCATGTCCAATTAGATGGTCTCTGCTCTAAAAATCCACAATGGAGTAAGAGCAAAAAGCCCATGGCCATCCGAGGAGCCCTGTGGTCAGAGCATCAAGCTGTTTGAGTCCCTTCATCCCCTTTCAAATCTGGAACAGCCACATAATTAAGGCCAACAATATGTGCTTGATTAGTCAGCAGCTTCCATCCTGAATCACCTCAATTCATTTCAGCCTTTGTGGATGGCGTCTAATGCTATGGCTATGTCAACAATTATTTACTGAGGGCCTACTATGTTCCATGCAGTGCTAAGGTGCTTTGGCTATATCTGTGAACAAAAACAACCTGATAACTTATTGCTATTTACTTGAAAAAGAGTATTATGATTGATAAATAATAAGCTTTCTCTTGTACTCTCTGCTATTAAATGTTCATGAAGAAGCATTCAAGGTATTATCAAATATCCTATAAAACTTCAAAGAAGCAGGGAGCATTTTTAGTAACCCATTAGCTTCTTTTCATCACAGGTTTTGGATTCTTTTGCTCCACGTGTGCAGAGAAATATTCTTTTTACTGCAAAGAAATGATGACTCACTACAAAAGATTCATCAAATTAGGCTTATTATCAAATTTCTAAGTTCTTTTTTATTATTATAAAAAATTATTTCTCTAAATGGTAATGTTTTGCTAATGCATGAATATTTCAAAGTTCTCTCTGCACTGAACAAAAATTCCTTAAAAATATGTTATTATTATAATTTCCTAGAAAATTATTAGGATTTGAAGAATAGAATTTTAACAGTATGCAATTTGGAAATTTACATACTGCTACTTAGTTGTACAAGTACCAAAGTATGCTACCATTATTATTTTTTTTAACCTAGGAAACTCACACTATAAAAAGAGGGAAAGTAAATCAAGAAAGATAAATTTGTCCTTTGACATTGAGCTAATGTGATATAAAAGAACAGACTAGGAATTTTGATGTCCAAAAATAATGTGCATCATAATAATGATAGTGTGTTCATAGGAAGAATCCATGGAGAATGTGATAGCTTTACACCCAGAGAACGAAAGTAATCTGATGGTGACCTAAACCCAAGGTGGCATGGCAAAGAGCAGAGACATTTCCATCACAGGCATACATTTTACATAGGGTTTGCATTTCTCATCAGAAGTCAACTTTTAGGTATGGCCCTGTGGTAACACTAGTGAAGACCAAAACCATTTAAAAATCCCAAAAGATAAAGACAGTTCACTTCTGTCCCTGCTACTCATTCTCACAGAGGCACTATAATCCAACTAATAACATACTTGCTGTCAGATGTCACTTGTGGAATCTCCTTTCTGTCAATGATTTTGAGAGAATGAGAGGACTCTGAGGAAACGGAACTTGGAGAAATTAATTTAGTCTCAGCAGGTAGCCTTTTTGTTGCTTCATGATAGCACCCTCTCTATCATGAGGAGTTTTGTTCAGCCAAGAATACAACGTCAGATATGTACTCTCTGCTGTGAAGGTTTTCCAAAAGAAATGGATTCAAGACCATTATCTGTTTAGTGTCCTTCAGGTGAGTAGTGGAGTCATGATGCTCTCATGTTGATATTACAGAAATAGAATCATACCTTATGGTAATGCTAATGTGGTGATTTCTGGCTTCCTTCCCCTATGAGAGATTTCCCCAACACCTTTTGATCTGTGTTTGTACAGGCATGCTGGTTTCCAGCAGGTAATCCCAACTTGCATTTTACATCTATTCTCTTGCATCTGTTTGCACCCTGTTGTCCTCATTTTCAAATTTATTTCCATCATAAGTTATTTCATTCAAGGAATACTGTCAGATTTCAAAACTTAAGAAAAGTAAGTCATTTTTAATCACTCTGCAGCAAAAATAGAGCCCTGTGAACATGTGGAGGTAAAGCAGCTTTCATTATTATATAATTGAAATTACATAGATGATTAAGCTTTGCTGAATTAAAAAAAAATCTGCGTTGGTTAATTCAAGCAGCCTGACCAGAAACAGTGAAAAACTAAACAGCAAATCACATATACACTTTTTCTAGCTTCTTAGCGCAACATGATTTCATAGTGATAATTACCTAGAGAATATAAATATGAATCAAGGACTATTTTCTAAATTCCATAGTTACAACAAAGAAGATAATTAAGGTATTTGCTTTCCATGTGGATTAGAGTAGAAAAAAAACAACTGTAAAAGGCTTAGAAGTATAGAGAGAGTAATGGCACAGATTTTTATTCGAAAATGCTAGTTTCATATCCATTCACAGCTGATCTTGGTAGGTCTTTTTTTTTTTTTTCCTGGAATGGGCTATTTAAAAGGTTTTAAGATTTTTTATTTTTTTGTATCAGACTTAGGAATGCTGTTCCAAGGCAAAAAAGAAACAATAGGAGTCAAACAAAACATCACCCTGAGTTTGCACTGGAAAGTGCACAGGGAGTGCTACTGCTTCCACAAGCTAATAGTCATACATTTTTTATAATTAATGGAAGGGTATGTCCCGGTTCAGGTTATTGCAAACAAACTCAATTGTTGGAAAAATCAATAATGCTGAACAGAAAAAAGTACTGAGGAAGTGATGGGGCTGTTTGATGAGAGGATGTATGGAACGTCTGTGCTTGCGATGTTGTTCTTTCAGTCATGCATTTGTAGTAATGAGAAAAGCTCTGTTACTCCCAGAAAAAGAACTTAAGCACTGGTTCCATCCTCCTCAGTGAACTATTTGTATGTGTGTGCTTATTGGCAATCTGTTTCAGTGGAAAATTAATGCTTACCTAGTATAATAGCATGAAAGTCAAGCCAGATACTGTAAACAACGTCAAAAACAGAACAGAGAGATCATCTCATCAATGGCTTTATCTAAAGCAAATTACATAACTCGCAAGCAGCATTAAAGTTGCCTTTAGTCTAATAATTGCTTTTTATTAAGATTGAGAAGCTTTTAATCATAAAGTTCTCAGTAGAAATAATAACTGTAGTACTCTTCTATTATACATACATGGTTTGTAATGTGTATGGGGTTATAGAAGAGTGCTTTAATTATACATATACTATTACATAATATATATATTTTACATAAATTTTAAATATACATGTATTTATGTTAGTACATAATACATTATATTAGATTAACACAGAACATATAAGTACTTTCATTATCTTAAATATTGTTGTATTACACATATATTATCTACATATGTCAAATATATATTTGTAAAATGATCATTTATAAAGTGCCATTTTTCTATGCTTTCAGGTGAAGTGATAGGACTTGGAGAGGTTAGTTGATTTGATCAAGGCCACACAGCTAGGAAAGGGCAGGACTAGAACTAAAACCTGTATCTGAGATTATCTAAGACCTCTGTTCTTCCTATTTGCCATGACCACTTTTACTGTCAAAACCTCCTCAAATAAAATAAAAGATGTAGGTTGATTTTATATATTAGTAACCCAGACTGGCTATTTATATTTGAAGTGTGATGACTGAATGTTGACTAACACTAATCATCAAAATACTAAAAATGTTGAAAAAAATACTAAAAATGTTGGTATTTTGGTAAGATGGCTTCTGGTCACTCTACTGAAACAGTCTGTATGTGTTGTTGGTTCAATGTGTGATTGTGATTTTTTTCTATTCTGCTTTGTTTTTCAGAAAGTTTTTTGCAACAAACAACCATTGTAAGGCATGTGTTTTGGTATTTAAGGGTTTTTTTTTTTGGAGTAAGTAACCAGTCTTTTCTTCATCATACACCTTGTAACACAAAAGAGTTGACGAACTGGTTGTGGGAGTGGAAACTATGATCTTTGCCAGGTTTTTCTTCAGACCCAAATAGAATCTAACTCTGACCTTAGCTCCTTCTACACCACAGGTTGGCCACCAAGTCTATTAGCTAATATTTTCTTTGACAGTCTAAAGGTAAATTACTTGAAAAGAAACTCAATACTTACTCACCTACATTGCTGTTTCATTTTCTCTCATCATTACAAATCCGTTTACCTGAGTTTTCATTATATCTTAGGTTTAAGAAACATAAGATAAAACTGTCAGAGGCATCATTTCATCTCAATACACACTTGCTTTTTCTTCCCCAAAATAAGTTTACAGTCCTTATAGGAGGCTATTTTTCCTACTAGCTTCCTAATAATACACAAGCACTGGGATCTGTTTCATCTTTCAGGAATGAAAGATGAAACAGATTTCATCTGTTTCATCTTTCTCTCTCTCTGGGAAAGACAAAATGATTTCAGAATCATGGACATGCAGTTTTTTAAGATGGCTGAAATGCAAGAACACTGTGCTAATTAAAAGACTGTATGTGGTCACCAAAGAGACATGGAGATTTTCTCTTTGGGCCCCTGACAGCAGATAGTCCGGAAGATGTGAGAACCTTCCAGAGTCACTCTCAGTTAAGAATCCTTCATTTGCAAGATTTATATGCCAGACTATTGGTCTCTGTTTTACTTTTATAATGGCTGAAGGCAAAAAAACCCTACTTAAATAAACCTGCCAATAATTGCTTAAAATGATGGACATGAGGCCAGCTGTATGTTCACGCAGTCTGTTGGTTGGATTGACAATATTAGCTGGATCTCTCTCTAATTTCTAAATCAAAACTTTAAAAATGATTGTTGACCTGAACATGACTAAAAAGGGTCTTTTATGGGAAAACATGGAATTTTAATTTTTTTAAAATTTTTTATTTTTTATAAACATATATTTTTATCCCCAGGGGTACCGGTCTGTGAATCACCAGGATTATGGACATTGGGGAGGGTATGTGCTTTGGAATTTTAATTTTAATTTTGGAAATCTATACAGACTCAAGCAGAATACTCAAAGAGATGTAGATGAGTTGTTTGAGATTGTCAAGCTTTACAAATTAAAACTAATATAAAAATCTATACTTTCTTATTTCAAGCAAAAGCTGCTCCAATAGCGATATAACACAGATATAAGATGACTAATGTTTACAATATTTCTTTTTCTTTCTTTAGACTATTTCTGTGTATTATTTATTTTCCCTCCAAAGAGCCATAGAAGTCTTTGGGACACATGGTTGGCCTGTCATTACTCATTACAAACAACAAAAAGTTCAGTGCTCTCAATGTGCAAGTCATAAGAATCAGAATGCCGGGGCGCCTGGGTGGCTCAGTGGGTTGAGCCGCTGCCTTCGGCTCGGGTCATGATCTCGGGGTCCTGGGATCGAGTCCCGCATCAGGCTCTCTGCTCAGTGGGGAGCCTGCTTCTCTCTCTCTCTCTCTCTCTCTCTGCCTGCCTCTCCATCTACTTGTGATCTCTCTCTCTGTCAAATAAATAAATAAATAAATAAGAAGAATCAGAATGCCAATGAGCATAGTATGTGGACAAAGAGTTTTGGTTCAGTTCCCATCACGTTGAAGAGCAATGAGGATGCAGGAGTGAGAGTTGAAAGCTGTAAGACCTTTTACATGGTGGTCCACCGAGGTTTGGTTTCACACAAAATGCACATTTTTGAGGTGAGGGGGTCTATGCAAAATGTTGATGGAGAGAGATCAATGCTGGAGTAGTTAGGAAGTCAGGGAGAAGGAGGAGAGAGAGGACAAGAAAGATGTGTTGAGGCACTACAGTGTAGTCCCAGCAAGGTGCTGAGGAGAGCACTGGTTATGGAAACAGTAGCACAAACTCAGACTAATTTATAGAAGAAGGAAAACACGGCTAAAGCATGATGGAGGTCAAAACCCGAGTAACTAAAAGGATGATCAGACTGGATATTTAAATAAGGAAATTCTCAAAGGACTTTAACTGAGGGGGAAAGAAATGAGTTTGGTTTTAGACATGTGGAAATGGAGGGGCCAGGGAGACATCCAGTTGGACATTTCCACCAGGAAACTAGAGATGAGGTGCCAGAGTTGTGGACAGTTGTCTGGGTCATAGAATCTGATTTAAGAGTGCCTTTTACACAGGTGAAACATTAAATTCTGAGATTATATCAGATCTGCAAAGTAGCAAGTATTTATCGCATTGGGCTTTTGATGTGTGACGTGAACTGGGATGGGGGTATGATTTGATGCATGGTGTGCGTAAACCAACTAAAAATATTTTGCTATGGAATTAATAAATATTTACAACTGGCTTGGAGCAAGGTGCTCTACATTCACAACATGTCATTTCTTAATCCCAGGATGCAGGGATGGTTGGCACTTTCTATAGCCATCACCACAGTGCTATGAGATATTTTAAAAGCCAGCACAATTGTGTTATTTTATCAACTAAATATTCACGTAAATAAATAAACTCTGTATCAATTTATTGTAACTTGTGAGTAACTGCATTTAAAGAAGTACCACATGTTGTGTGACTGTTTCCATGGTGACTGTCGGTTAGAAGAAAGAGTTAGGACTTCGGCAGAGAAAATCAATCTTAAAGATTGTCATAGCCAAAGAAGAAAAATATTTAATGAAAAATATAGTGAAGAAACAATATATGAAGCAAAGTTGTTTTACCAAAAATTATGATTAGCAAAAACTTCTGAACATTTTTCCATTATGGATGATAATAACCTGGAGATAAATGCCAATATCCTATATGTCTGATCTGTCTTTTATTCATTACTTGGGCAGAATTAATAACAGTAACACTATCGATGTAATAATCCATTCAGAAGGGACCGCATAATGTAGAAGAACTAAAAAGGAGTTAGGAGCCAGATGTGGGACTGAGCCTGGCACTTTATTATGTGGCCATTCAGCACACCAATTAACCTTTCAGAAATTTCCTTCCCTGGTCTATGAAGTGGGGAAATACTACCTAATTGAGTTTCTCTGATCTGTGAGGATGAAATCAGATAACGTGGAAGAACCCCATCAATGTTCAGGTTGGCTCTCACCGCTTTTGTGAGATTATCTGACCAAATCCTTTGCTCTGTGGTTCAATTCAAAACACTATCTGTAAAGCAAGTACAACTGTGATACGTCCTGGAAGAAACACCTGCAGCACCTTCTACGTTTCTCTCTCCATCCCAGCACAGAGATTGTGCCACTCTTCGTGTGAGCCCTGTTCAAATTCCCATGATTCCCTGCATTGGGAGCAAGAGCCGAAGGAAAATATTCATGGTAATAAAGTGACACAGACTCATAAGAACGGCTTGTAGGGTCACTCTGCCCCTGAATCCTTTAGAATAAGCTCAGCCTTTCCTGATGGCTTTAGTCAGGCATTACGAGCCTTTCCCATGCTCCACTGAGCAGCACAGAGGCTACTGTAATGGGTAGGTTTGCTAGTCCTGGGTCAGTGCACCTATTTAATGCAGATAAAAATCTTGTCTGGGAAGGTGAGCTTGAGGTGGGAGGAAGGAAAGAGGTTTTCTCTCCTCTGTGATCTGGAATTGATTCCCAAAGCAACTGGAAGAATGAAAAACATTAAACAAATGACGAGCCCATCAGAGAGTTTGCCTGGAAGTGCTAAAAATGAACAGAAAGTGGATCATACTCACTTTGAAATTGAAATCTCTTAGCTTCTGTGATCTTAAAGATAACCCTCTGAAGGATGCTTCTGTATTACGTTGGAACAGAAGTTATAAAAATCTCCTAAACTTTTAAAATAATCAATTGCCATAGGACGGAGCACTTTGTAGTTGAAATCCTTCAGTCATTTCCTACAAAATGCATATTTTTACTTTTTTTTGAAAGAAGTAAATAAAAGAATAGCTGAATGTGAGATCACTGTGTCCAGAAGGGAGACTCACTGGTTAGGAGATGGACTCATTAGAGGCCAGCTTCAGCGAAGTTACCAATTAATTGATTTTTTATGAAATTTGATTATTCAAGAGTTTAATGTTGAGGTGAATATGTTTCTGAGATGCTTTACAACTCTCAGTCATAGGAAAGAGTTATTTTGCCATAACCTTTGTAGCAGTTTATTTTCTAAGCATTGGAGACAATGTAGAAATTAAAAAAAAAAAAAACTTTAAGGACTTTGCTGAAACCTTTATGGCTTTTTATCAAAAATGTCATGGACTTTGCTTTAGGACAAAAGTACTACACAGAAGTCAGTATAAGACTTTGGATTTGGACAAACTCACGACTGTCCTGTGACCTACATTGGGGATCACCCTTTTTTGATGACCTGTTACACTTTTTTCCATGTCCAACCTTTTCATTGGTTTTTGTTGCCTCACTCCAAAAGTTCTGTCCTTTAGCCCAGCAGTATATAATTGGATGACGCACCCTTATCTGTAAAACAGATGTGAACACATGCTCTCAGAATATGTGTCTGTATTTATTTATAAAGTACAAACATGGACTCTTTTACTAGGATATACAAATATAAAATATGCACTAAGTGGAAAATTAAACAGCTAAGAGGAAATAAATATTCATGGAAAATCATTTCATTCTTGTTGTGCTCATTTAAAATACAAAAACTTTTCTGCTCCAAATTTAATGTTTTGATCAATTCTTTAAAATAGGGAGAAAGATTATCCTAGATTGTCTGAGTAGACCAAGTGTCTTTATAAGAGGAAGGAGGCAGGAGACTCAGTTTCAGAGAGCTGCAGCATGCGAAACACTCAGGTAGCCATTGCTGGCTTTGAAAACAGGGGTCCTGAGTCAAGGAATGTGGGATGCCTCAGGAGCTGACAAAGGCAAGGAAGCCAGTCCTTCCCTAGGCCCTAAAGAAAGGAACACAGTCATGTCAATACTTTGATTTTAGCTTAATGAGATCTATTCTAGACTTCTGACCTTCAGAACCATGAAAAAATAAATTGGTTTTGTTTTAAATCACTGAGTTTGTGGTAATTGGTATAGTGGCAATAGAAAACTAATACATATACCTTAGAAAAAAATATTCACTTGAGAAGAATGACTTAATTGTAAGGAATTTGGAACAAGAAAAAATAAGGATGTGATCTTAAGGAGGCTCCTAGTGAAAGGTTTAAGATAGGTGCTTTCCCCCAGGCCTCTAGGTGCCAAAAAAAAAAAAAAAAGTCTTATTTATCACACAACCTTGATTTTCCTTTCTTACATTACAATATTTTCTACTCTACCCTCTGAGTTTTGGTGCTGTAAGACCAAGGAAGAAGGAAACTAAAAAGCAGTGGTGGTTTGCCCCGATTTGGCTGAAACCAGTGTTATTTAGAGTGCATAGAACTCAAAGGAGACATTTCCAAATGGTTAAGTCATGGATGAGATACCTTATCAAAAGAACTATGCATCTTTGAAAGAACTACAGTTATTGACTAGATTAGGAAGTAAACTTCCAGACACCATCCACTGCAGATATTTTCCTCTTTTTTTACTGAAACTCAGCATGGTAGCATGGTGGCAAGGTGGGGAGCTGGAGCTAACTGAGCAGGTTGGTCTGAATAACATTCTCCTGGTGCCTGGTCACTTTTGGAAACTACTGTGATGCCATTACAACTTACTCAGAGAAAGCTCTGACCATGAGTTTACATGTTTATGCATGTGAATGCATGTATATATAACACATATCTGTGTTAATTGGTAATGCACTTTTGGTGGTCCCTTTATTTAAATGACAACATGTCCATGACTGTCTGAAGAAACTGTCAAATCCTATTCTCCTAACCTGAAAAACAATGTGTAAGATTCTCCATTCTCCAGTTAACAATATCCTCTTCTTTCTTTCTGTACCTACAATTTCTCCAAATAACAGAGAGAGCACCTGAATCAATAATAATTTCTTCAGACTATTTTATTTCTATTTTAATGTTTCAAATGACATTTCAGACAATTGCCTTAGCAGTGGCCTGGAAGACCCAAATGAATAAGAATTCTGTGGTCAAGTCTGTTTCAACATGCAGAGAAAGTAAGTTTGTACCAACCCTGTACTCATTGGGAGATCCATATTGTAGAATTTCATCATCTATTAAAGACAATGAATATAATTAACTGTTATACTGATGTAACTGTTTTGCTATTAAATTCAAATAAATCCCTGGTATGTATCAATGTTGGTGTTTCTGCTTAAAGAAATAATCCAGAACAGAGATAATACAATGGCTTCTTAATTCCCATTTGGTGTTTGGCATTATTTACAGGATGGTATCAACTTTGAGAAAAGATTGTCAGACTTTAATATTCACGAATGGATTTGCTTAATAAGAGCATATGCCATGAAGGAATAATTGTGTTTTGCGGTGCCCCAATGGGATCTTATCCTATTTCATGGAGAGATTTTTAATTATGTTTAATATGATCTGATTTGTATTAAATAAAGCTGCAGGTTATTTGCTAGAAGTCAGTTGGAGGCAAGTACAATGAAAAATGTGACTGTGACTAGTCACATATAAAGTTCTGAAGGTCAGAAGTCTGATTCAGAGAGTGAGTCTAAATCTTGAATAGAACTCCAATTAGTTAAATCAATTTATGTAATTGGATTAAATCTTTGGTGCTATTTTTCAGCTATTGCTCTCTCAATAAACATATATTGAGCAGCTACTTGAGTCAGGAACTGAGCCAGAAGCTGGGACTACCAAGAAAAGTAAGAAGTAGCCCCCCTCTTTTTTTTTTTTTTTTTTTTTTGAAGATTTATTTATTTATTTATTTGAGAGAGAGAGCGAGAGAGAGAGAAAGAGAAAGAGCAAGCGCGAGCATGTTGGGGGAGGAGAAGAGGGAGAGAATCTCCAGCAGACTCCCTGCTGAGCGCTGAGTGTGGAGTCCAGTGCAGGGCTCGATCCCATGACCCATGAGATCACGGCCTGAACATAAACCAACAGGCGGTTGCCCAACTAACTGAGCCACCCAAGTACTTTACAGGTAGCTCTTCTTTTTAAAGAATTTGCAGTCAGGTAGGAAAGAAGAAGTCCAAGAAAAGAAAGAATAGGCATGCAGTGATGTATTATAACCAAGAGTCCTTCAAAGTGCTAGGAAGGAAAAATTATTATTTTTTTCCAGGTGATGGAATCATAAATAAAGTAGCTGCTGGGTTTGAATTCCTTCCCTTCCTTTCCTCTCCTTCCATCTCTGGCCTCCTCGTTCCAGGAGGAAGTTCCACAAAATGATACATGAAAGGCAAGTTACCACATGTAACTTGTGTTACGCTCATAAAATATAACCAGGAATATATAAAATATAACCACGAATGAAGTTGGCAAAACTTATACTCTTGATTGCACTGGGCTCTAAATTTGGCTCTGAAAGTTTCGGGAACCACTGTGAAAGGGAAAACCTGGAAGAGGTCACTAGTGTTGATAAGACAAATACAAACCCATTGTTTGGGAGAAGTAAAACTGCTCTGAACCAGAGACAGTCTCTAGGTATACTCATCAAGAAGATGTGGCAGAAAGCTAACATACAGAACAAGATTCTTGCACCAGGAGAAATAAATCAGTTGCAACTTACAGGACGAGTAACAGTTTATCAGGGTAGGAGGAGAAGAGATACACATTATACCAAAGAACAAACACATGCCACTATTTAAAGTTGATAGCATTTTTCAGTTCGTTTGGTAGAGTCACGTCATAGAGAGGTAGACAGAAGGGAAAGACTATGAGCTGATGCTTGAGAGGAAAACTGAGGTCACATTTTGAAGGAGCAGAAGCTACAGATGTGCTTGATCTTTATATTGCTGGCAAATTTTGAGGTTAGTACTGAAAACCAGTAAAGTTATACTGCTTGGTTCTAGCTACCATAAGATTTATAAGTGGGACAGGAGGGTGAGTGGACAAAAACTGATGACAATTAACAAAATCCCTCCATCTATGACTTCCAAGAAACACTAACTCCTAATCTGTGTTTCCATCACACAGTAATGTTCTGTTAGCGGGATTTGTTATTTAGACCTAACTAGGCCATTTCTTGCTCCTTACTCTTCTAAGTTTGCCAGTCATTTTGAGGATAGCATATATCCATTTTCCTGAAGAATATGACACTCAGAAGAGTAAGGAAAACAAAGTTCCCCGATCTCAAGAGTCAGTACTAAACATACCTACTTTTGTGGTCAGGTAGCTGGCTGAAGGAAGTAAAGGAGCCTCTGCTGAGTAGGAGTAGAGAAGAAAGAATTTATGTCCCGGTTCTAGTGTTTGCAGATTCTGATTGAAGATCCTTTGAGGAAGTTCTTTTCTAGACACACCAAGGTTCCTTCCTCAGCCCTTGTTGTCTAGATGGGCTGCAGCTGCAGGAGAATCAAGCTCTGGTGTTCAGCTTCATGTTTCTCAAGCACGCTAAGGACTTGCAAAAGACAGGCTTCCCCTTTCCTTCCAGCTCCTAGCTGGGGGATGAAATCTTACTTCTGCTGCCAGAGCACATGACCAGTTCCTTATCTGAGACCCTAGCTTCCATATAACAAAATGCCAACTCCGACATCTTTGCACGAGAAAAGTAAATTTACAAGATTGAACTGGATGGTCAACGGCAGGGTTATCTCTCTTTCACTCTGTAGGATTTTCCTTCCTGGTAGCTTCCTAAGACCAGAGCCACTGTCTCTCAGACCCTGAGCAGGTGAATAATGGATCTCCTCATGAGATGTCCTTGACATAAGTCCTAACTAGAAGAATTTGTCATAGATTCTGCAGAGGGTTACACTGTACTGAGGCCCTTCCACATTGGATGGGCCTTCTCACGACTTGGTAGAGTGGGCAATATAATCTGCTACTTGCTGGGGTTCCAATCTTTGCTGAGGGGGGCAAATTTCCTCCATCAGCCATGCCTGGTCAGACTAAAGGGAGAGTTAAATGATATGGCCAGCAGATCCCATCTTAATTCTCTTCCTTTTTATCTTTTAACCAAAAGGCATTCCTGTTGGCCTGGCAACATGGGCTCAACTTCTCAATGAGGACAGAGGGCAGGAATGTATGTGTTGGTAGCCAATGAACCAAGGACAAGGAAAGCTCTCTTGACCAAATGCAACCACCCTTTTAAGGAGATCTAGAAAATTAAAAATAGCTTTACAATGAAAGTAGAATAATTCACAGGGGCAAGTGTGGAGCAGAATTAAGTTTTCAGGCTATGGATAGACAAAGGCAGGAATTCTGACTAGAAGTAGAGCATTGTGAATGGTCACTGAACTAGGAGGAATCAGGAGGGTTGGATTACAGCCTCACTGTGCCATTGCAGATCTCTGAGAAGATGGCTTTATCTACCTGGGCCCCAGTTTCCTAATAGACAAGACAAGGTATTCCGATGAGGAAATCCCAGAGACTCTGCTAAGTGAATATGTAACAATTCTACCACTGGGAAGGCAGCGAATGCTCCGCTGGTGTTTGTAGCAGAAGAACTATGACCACTGGCCTTAACCACTTTTTTGGCCCCGAGGACTATTATTCTCTTTTAGAAAATGTTCTCAGCTACTACAGCATCTTTGCTCAAAGAAGAAGGGTAGACCCTAAAAAGCCACACTTGATGTTTGCATCCTGTGCTAATGATCTGCAATTCAGGAATGTTCCAGGCAGTGACACAAGTTTTTGCAAGAGAGAGACATTGATAGCTTTTATTTGACATGGAAACCTGGGAGGAGTAAAAAACCAAGGTGTTTGTTTAAGAAACAGTCAGTCCTATAGTTTTTAGGAGAGTTGGAGGAGACAGGACAAGGAAGGCTGTTTGTGTGTTCAGCATCCAGAAGGTAAGGTTGGGAAGAGAAAGGAGTAGACAGCAAACACCAGATGTTTCTGAGCAAAGCTGACTAATGTGCTACTACTGTTCTGCTAGATTTTATCAGCATAGCTGCCCGCTATGGGTCTCACTCGCAAAAGCCCCATGAAGGAACCATGTCATTTTGACACATGTGAAAGGCTTGGCCAAATGCAGATAAAGTTCAAAATTATGACTGCTAGTTAGCTAAATCCCAGTGAAGCTTTGATTTTTCCCTAAAGAGACCTCAAGTGCATAAACTCTCCATTTGAATGTCACTGTGATTATGGAATCTTGATTCTCAAGGCCCCCTCTACCTGTCTTCAACTTCACCCCACTCTGAAACTTAACTCACAAAGGCAAAGTAGCTCAAGATCTCATTATGGCCCAAACATAAACCCTGTCAGCTAAGAGGCAGAAGCCAGCTATTGTTTCCTGACTTTCTGGGTGCAGAGAGGGCAGACCTAATACAGGTCATAAGTGAGGTGTCTGGGAAGCATATCTGCTGGTCCATGGAGTTTCATGAATACATTTCTGCCACAGAAATGGGAACTAATACAAGTCAGTCACTGTGCCAGGAGCTGGGACAAATATTGACAAAAATAAACATGAAAAGTTTTAATAGGAGGAATACATTAGAGTTTTGGGGCAAAGGGGAGGGAAAGAGAGGAGTAAAGTACTCAATATAGTTGGAATGCTCCAGAATATGCGGCCTCCATTTGTTCTCCTGTCCTTTCTTTACATTAACTCTTCTTTGAATCTCTCTTCCATGTTTATGTGTAAATTCCCTCCTGTTGAGGCAGGGACTTGAAAAAATGGGATGAAGTTAGGATCAGTGAAGGAAGAGCAGGGTGACAAGAGGAGAAAGAATTCTCCCTACCCATTCCCTTAAGCATGCCACAGGTCTCTATTTGGACATCCTCAGAGGATCCTTCTCAAAGGATAGTTGGAAGAGGTAGATGATAGGAAAATAACTAGGGAAGAAAGTGGAAATTAAGCAACAGAATAAAGGTGGGTGCATTCAGAGGGAGGAATGGGTGAGAGGTGGGCTTTACTGCACTGTGAATAAATTTGAGCACTAAGCAGACCTAAATTCAAGTCCCAGATATTCACTGATGAGCCAAGCAGCCTCCATTCCTATGTAGAGAGTGGGAGTCTACGTCCCCTTTGGGTGATCTTTATGTTTCCACCCATAGAGAAAAAGTAATGACAGTGTGCCAGTTTCTGAGCCTAGCATTTAATACGCTGGCAAGTTCCATTTCTTGTCTTTTGGAATATGTATTATATAATGCTAGTTACCATGTAACTGATTATGATGAGGCCACCGTGCTGGTAGGAATAATGTAGCCACACAGAGAGGCCATGCAGAGTGAGATGCCTGATCCGCTCTGAGGTGTTCTAGCTGAGGTACAGATAACGTGAGTGAAGATGCCTCCAGATGATTCCATCTCCCGCTGACAGTGGCCTCATGTGGGAACAATTCCACTGAGCCCAAACCACAGAAATGTGTTGTAATGATACAGCATTGCTTTTAGTCACATTTCAGGGATGTTTATTATGCAAAAATTCATAACTGGAAGAGAGATCTTAAGCAGCTTATTTCACCTCTCCTAGTTTTATTTCCTTATCTAGAAACTGGAGATCAGAGCAATGTCCAGCTTTGAGGGAAGCTGTGAGGCTTCAGTGAAACCAAGTGTGTTAAGACCAATCAGCACAAGATCTCACATAGCAGGCAGAAAAACGTATATATATTATGTGCTTCAATACTCAGTATTTTCTGTTCCAAAATGAAGAAGTGTTCATATTTTTGAAAAGTAGTAGCATGCATATTATATAAAGCCCTCAGTAGTGTCTGCAATAGCCCAATGGACAAATACACTGATATTCCTGCTATGAAGTATATGAATAGTCACATCAAGAGAGGTAAAGACAAATAAATAATTTGCAGTAGGTCAGCCAAGTTTCAGTCACCAAAACCATGCAAGGAAGGTTGAATGGGTTACCGCAAACACATTTGATTTTTCAGTCTTTTTTTTTTTTTTTTTGAGGTAGAATTCATATGTGCAATTATATATTTTAGGTTCATTTTAATTTGATATCTGTATGTGCTACAAAATCATCGCCACCAAATTCTAGTTATTTTTGATTGTGTATATGGGATAGTAGACTCTTTTTATTTTCTAAATGCACTCACGACATGCTTCTGCCTTCATTTTTCTTTTTATTCCTATAAAAATGATAGAGGCTAGCTTTTAATACTGATTTTTATATTAAAAATATCACCAATATATTCAGTTTTTGAGAGCACAATTTTGCTAATTGCTTGTAAAGATCCTTTGCAACAGTCTTTTGGCTCTGGCAGGCGAAATTCACAGCCAGCTCTTTTTTTCAGATGAGTGTGTGAGAGAGAAATTTAGCACCGAGGGAAAGGTAGGGCCGGTCAAGGGAAATGCTATTAAGCAAGACATACTGTCTGCAAGTCAAGATTCATCTGGTTTTTCTCTTCTAGAGAATCTGTCTCACATTTTAATGACCCTATGGCATCCCAAAGCAGGGTAGTATCCCAGGTAACCAGGAATAAGGCTTGCAAGATCATCAAATAGATGTGTTAGGGGACTCTGTCATAGTTAATTCACTTTTGCTAAATCCTCCAAGTGCTAATTTACCCAAAGGGCTTTCTCCCTCCACATTTAAATGAAACACAGTAGGAAGATGCCTTCTTTTCCATATTCTTCAGAATTATGACCATTTGAAGCATCTGGTACTGTCTGTTTCATCTGCAGAATATGCTGAAGGTAACATTTCCCCCTGATGGAAAGCCCGACAGGAATTGCTATAGGGAAGAAGGAGTCAAACTTTTTAAAGCTTATTTTCTTTTCCAATGTGAGCAGAGCTAAATCCTTAAATACATTTTTTTTTTCTAGAAGAAAAAGTAGACTCACACAAAACCCCATTATTATGAGACATTTTCTTTTGTCTGAAAGTAACCAGATATCTCATGGCCAAATTATAGAGCAGTGACAACAGTTATTCAGTTCTGAATAACTGAGTCTTGCAAGCACTGTGAATCCGAAGCTGCCGGGAGTGCAGTCACTGTCAGCGATGGTGTGTCTCCTTCCACAGCCAGTGCGAGGGCTCATCGCAACCTGGGCATTGGCTCCGTTTAACCTCAAAACATCAACCCACCCCTGAAGTCCTCCCTGTTGTTGTTTCCTTTCTCCCCCAACCCCCTGGGCTCACTCCCTTCTCAATGGATGTTTTTCTTTCTTTCTTTCTTATTTTAAGGATCTAAAAAACAATATTTAAAAGCTTTTCCTGATAAGTATCTGAGATCATTGTCTTGATCCCTTTGTTGTACTGGGTAAAGCACCACTTCTATCTTCAGTGCTACATAAAAATGGCTGGAGGAAAAAAAGAAGAGATCATGCTAGTCTTACTATGTTCTTTGAAGTTTGCTCCAGAATCACTAGGAGAATTCCAGAGACCAGAGGAATTGATTAAGGACAAGTGTCATTTTACATTATAAATTCAGAAGCTAGATCAAAAGTTATTTCAAGAATACTTCTGGAATGGATTATTACCCAAACACACTCATCAGTGCTTTTTTTTTTTTCCTTTTGTGCTGTGGCTTCAGAATTCTGTGCATTTACACCAATACCATGTGCATGCTTAGTGGTCACAAACTTGCCATCAGGGAGAATGAAGAAAATCTCTCAATCATAAAGAGAGTACATACTGGTTATTTCTATTTGTTCCAAGTATCTGGTGAGGTGCTAGAGGGTCAAAAATGAGTGAGACACAATCTCTACTTTGTAATATTTCAGAACCTACCCTAGCTGGAGTGGAACAAGCTTTGCCATATAAATTTTGTGACATAGTCTAATGTGTATTGATACAGATATGGATAAAGGTGGATATACACACACAGATCAACAGGAACAATGACTTCTTGTGGGATGCTGTCAGAGGGTTTGTTGTGGGCCTATGGTGGCAGAACTTGCTGGCCCATTGGAGAAGCCTGGACCACTTGCTGGACCACTTGCCAAAAGGTTGCACAGAAGCCACAGCAGAAGCACGGGGGGCTGGAGACATTGCGATCTAAGGGGAACCCAGGTGAACCAGAAAGCAATGCTGGACTCCAACTCAACCAGTTAGTAGAATGACACTGTGTTCTGCTAGCTGATAAGTTCATTAATGGATAGAATAAAAGGGCTGTGGTCTCAGAACTTAAGGGACATAATGTCCAAATTATCCTTGCAACCATACAGGCTTGGAGAAGCCTCCCCTTTACCCCATATATCTGACAACATCCTATCTGCAAGAGGCAAATGTAGAGAAGGCTAAACGAGATGAGTCTTCTCACCAATGAGAAATTGTGCCCTAAATAATAAGCTTAAACCAGAATGAGAATTTAGTTTTTCTCTAGTATATAACAAATGAGGGCTCATAAAGGGGACCAAATCAACTTATGATAAAATGAAGGAGTAACACTTTTTCAGCACTTCTTATACCAAAGGAATTAGCTGTGTCTCCAGCACATCCTACATAGTTATGGTATATATGTGTGTCTGCATGTCTGTGTGTGTACATATATATGTACACACACATACATGTGTATATATATATATATATATATATATATATATATATTTACAATAGACTATTTACCTCAGTTTCAATATAATATTTTCATCAAAATTAATTTTGAGTAAACTAGTTCTTGAGAATTTCATTTCACTTTGAATAAGTTTGTATTCTTTAAAAATAAACAATACTCATACTTTAAAACAAGTTGCCTATTAGCAAAGATAAAAATAGCAATATGTAACATCATGGCATTTTCCTAGGTACCAGGTATTAGGACCAAACCTGTATACATTTATAATCTCATTTATCATCAAAACAATCATATTCAGTAGGATCTCTAATTTTTCTGAGAAGAAGTGGAGGCTTAAGGAATTAAATAAATTGGTTTAATGGTGAAGTATTAAGACACGATAGAGCCAGGAGTTGAACTGAGGTCACACTCTAAAGTCTGAATAATTAATATTACATGGACTGCCTTACTGCATGTTTATCTACATCCCCTTCTGTAAAATGGGTAGACAAGCATGTGAAGCAGGTAGATAAGATATTCTTGTATGATACTCATACTGATGAGGCAGAAGAAGGTTCAGTTTTACTCTCAGGAGTGTGCTGGTTTTGTACTTGTCAGTATATTGCTTTGTAATGATTCTAAAAGTCTGGGAAACTGGATAAATTTGATCTCCCTTGATTTCATCTCCTGCAATTAGACTGGAAAGTCTAATTAGAGAGCTGGAAGAATAGCTTCAATTCATTTCTATTGATATCTGGTACACATGTAGCTTCAGAGATTTCCTGAGGGAGTGGTCAGTGGCCCTGAGACATCTGTCAGAGGAAAATTTGAACAAGGGTACAGTGAAAAGAATCAGGGGGCACAAGCAGTCATGTTTGATTTGTATCCTATCAATCCTAGGGAGGGTGTCATTCAAGCATGTCAATATTTTCACATTAATTAATAGTAAAGACATATTACATTGCTGTGTGACTCAACCTGAAACATCAACATAATGACAATGAAGCTTATTTACTTCATTATTTCCCATTTGGTAACTAATTTATCTGGGAAACATGAATTGTCTCATTTCAAACCACTACGGCTTTCTAGAAACTGATGGCCAATCCTACCATTAATCACTGTAATGTATAAAAACTAAAACTTTTATCAGAAGGAAATGAAATCACCATCTTAAAAAGATACTTGCATCCACATGTTCACTGCAGCATTATTTACAATAACCAAGACATGGATACAACCTAAGTGTCCACTGACAGATGAACAGGTAAAGAAAATGTGATTGATATATGCATAATTCAGTTATAAAAGGAAGGAACTCTTGCCATTTGTTACAACATGGATGAACCCTTAAAGTATTATGCTGAGTGGAAAAAGTCAGACAGAGAAAGACCAATACCATATGATCTCACTTGCATGTGGAATGTGAAAAAAAAAAACAAAACTGAACTCATAGATAAAAAAAGAACAGATTGATGGGTGCCAGAGAAGGAGAGTTGGGGTGGGTAGATGAAATGGGTGAAGGTGATTCAATTTTAAAAATATAGATATAAAATGGAAAAGACCACATGGGCCTTAAAAATGCAAAAAGAAAAAAAAAAGAACACTCATCCTGAAAAAAATAAAAGTTGGGCTTAAAACAGAGATTGATTTTTTAAAATCTTAGATAAATATTCTAAGAACTCTAATTACAGATTCCTTTAAAGTATTATTATTCCAAAGGTATTTTTTAATTCTACACTTTGACCTGTTTTTAAGTAAACTCTGTTTTGACATTCTTCACATCTCAATATTCTCATGGTAAAATTGCTCCTGATTACCTGTAATTGTACTGTAGATTGAGATTTCTTTTATAATCAACATTTTCTACTAAAGATACTAGTATTGTGTCTTAAGAGTGAAATTAGACATAGATTAGGGGTTAAACTGGCTTCATCTCTTGATTCACTGAAACTCCTTTAACATGAAGTTCTCTTGTGGTGGTAGTGATGGTAATGGGGGTGGGGGTATCCATTATTGCCATTCGGCTTCCTTTAATTCTTTCTAACCAGTAACCATTTCTGGAAGCTTATAAGGTTTGTTTGTTTGTTTGTTTGTTTAAATGTGTACTAAATGGTTTTGGGCTATGAGTTGGCCAAGAAAACACTCAATGACAATTTAAAGAAAAGAGGACTCAGCATAACATCAACAAGTGTATTTAAAGGTCCCAAACTGTGCAGAGCTCTCTAGCCTATACTATAGTTTGTCAGGATATAGCTGCCCAGTCTTGGGAGCTGGAGAGACAAGAGGGATTCATATTCTTAATTTTTCTCACTGAGCTTGTTGCTATATATGAATTGTCTACATTCTGAACCTGGGTTGCTGTTGCTCCAAGAAATCAATTATTTGACATGATAATGGCATCAGGAATTATGGAAGACTTTCAGGGAAACTGGGTCTTATCACACGTTCATCAATTGTGGCTGCCTTCTCCTTGTCCACTTCATGAGACTCATGTCTTGATCTTAAACTCTCAGCTTCTAGGAATGGGCACTAAGGCTTCACCTGATACATTACTCCAATCAAATATCTGACTTCTTTGGGCAGTTCTTGGATGGACAAATTAAATAGTTAATTTATTAATTTATTAAACATTCATGGCCCTGTTAAAACTGAAAGTTCATACAACTCTTTTGCTCAAATCCTCTAATGGCTTCTAATCTTATTTGAAGACCAAGCAGAACTTATTATTGAGCTTTCCAGGGCCACACATTATCTCCACACCCACCCTGTTCTTTCTTTCAGGCCTCATTTCCTTTTATTCTTTCCCTTGTGTACTCTACTCTGGACCTAAAAACCTTCTCTGTTGTTCCTTGATCACAGAGCACATGCTCCTACTTCTAGGGTTTCATCTTTATCCTCCTTCTTAGACTTCTCTTCTTCCAAATATCTGCAGACTACTTCTTTCAGTTCCTTCAGTGGTTAATCAAATGTTACCTTCTCTATGAGGCTTTCCCTCTCCCTATCTAAAGTGTCAACTCTGCCCCAAACACTCAAGTCTCCTTTTCTAGCCTGTTTTAGACTTCAGTACTTCTCTGTATAGAATCTACCATATATCATCTCCATCAGTAAACTGGAAGCTCCTTAAAGGAAATAATTTTGGTTTGCTTTATTCATTATCCTATCTGCAACACCTAAAATAATAACTGTCACATAGTAGGCAGTCAATAAACAAATTTGGAGTGAATGAATGAAGTCATGGAGCACAACACACAGAAATGAATGTGACATAAAACCTGCTTTTGGTGGGCTCCTAATGTAGCACATTTGAAAAGGAGGTTTTTTTTTTAAAAAAAAAGGTATAACCATGTGCCACGTTCTAAAATAGAGGTATGCAGAAGCATTGCAGTTATATGGAAAGAGAAGATTCACCTAAGTCTACCTAGAGAGAAAAGTAAAAGCTTGGTGGAGGAGGTGAACCAGAGGCTGACCCCCAGCCTTGTGCTCTGTTTTCATCCCCTGCTGGGGTTCACTGGTCCCTCTATCTAGCCCTCCCCTGGTGAAGGTCAATTTCAGGAACGCCTCACGTGGCCCTAGCCTCCGGAGGACTGTAAGAAATAGACATGGCAAATTGGAAACTGACTTTGAAATCATTTGGGGTTTGGTTTGGAAGCTCAAGTTCACATAAGAAGTTTAGACAAACCGTAGACTCTGCCAGTTCTCTCTTTTCTTCACTGACTATCACATTTTTGCTTTCTTTCCCCAAAATACATTAGGTAAAATCAAAATTCTATTTGTGTTACCAACTTGCAAAAACACAGACTTACTCTGAGTAGCCGTGTCTTATTAGCTGTTTTCCTGTTTACAAGCTGTTGAAAGTGTCCTTAAGTTGTCTGGGAAAATATTCTTCTTTCACACAGTGTTTACTGCAAGAAAAGGTTAAGCCAACTTTGCCTTAAGGAGACAGAAGACAGAATAAAGTGAGATAAGATTCTAGGTGCTCTTTTTAACTTGATTCTGCTAGGTCTATAGAATGGTCTAATTCTATCCACCTTCACTGCCTGAGCTGCCTTCACTCTCTTTACAGGGGGAGAGCTGCACAAAGGATCGTGGGAGGTGCACAGGTCACACAACCTCTCCTGGGGTCATAAATCTTTCCTTTGTTCATCTTTCAGAGAGAGAGGCAGAACTGGTCTGAGCATAGTGAGAAAACAACTCTTAACCATTTTATGTTTCCCTTTTCCTCCCCGCCACGAACTTCTTCTGAGAGTTTAAAGGCTATGCTGCAAAACTCAAGAAGGCAGTTGAAAATGTCTGCAAGAGTCTTCATTGCAGGCTTTTAAATTCTAGGTTTATTCAAATAATTTGGGTTAAAGAAGAGAGACAGCTTTTTAATAAGGTCTGTGGAATCCTTTCTTTATAACTTTGCGCTCTATCACTGACTGGTCATGTGAATTTGGGTAAGGACAGAAGAAAAGATGGCTACGCTACCTTGCTGGTTGGGAGGATTAGAGAGTAGGGCTGCCTATTAAGATTCCTAGGAAAGTAAATCAGAATTACAGAAGGTGGAACTTCATTTTATATTCTTGTAATGTACCTTTTATCAAAGGTTTCTTCTAAGATGCTAGTGTATCTACCATGAAATGGTGGGGACTAGGAAAAATATGTCCTGATGGCAGTCTTATTCAAAGTGGGCCTCTGCAATGTTTGATTGCATTCAAGTTTCAAGGAATCCCATGCCATCCTAACAGAAATAATCATAACCAAAAGATCTTACAAAATATCTGATTGAAGACACTGGTCAACAAAACTGATTATTTACTGGAAAAGTCACTTCTTTCTGACACGTTTTCCTTTTCCTTTTCAAAGACAATAGAAGCCTGGAGATCTATCTTACTTCTAGCAAATGTACTTATTACTTCCAAAGATTTACTAATTTAAAAAATGTATTGTAAATTATCTTTTAAAGATCATCATAGATATGACTTTCTGGAAGGCATGTTCCAAATCTACGTAAATTTCATTCATTTGGGGGTTTAACTCATGTACTAGATGCTATACATCTCCTTACATCCTTTTACCTCAGTTACTGCTGTTAATGGCTCCAGCTGTTCCCTGTTAAAGAACCCCCTATATGCAAAGGAGTAATGGAACTGGGGAATGTGTAGAAAGGGCCAGCCACTCTTGCCTCAAGGTGGGATTAACTCTGTGGTGCAATTCATGCTGCAGAGGTCTCCGTGGGATCGAACTGAAGTACATCTCCAGCTGAGACCACAGCCTTGCTTGGCTTTTCTCTCCTACACTATCTTGCTTCCATAACTTCTTTGCTCCTGAGATGCTCCCTCAATAAACAACATGCACCCAAATTCATGTCAGACGCCCTGCTTCTGGCAAATCCCACCCAGGACAATGTCACACAGTACACTGGTCTGTACCTTGCATTCATGTAGGGAGATAAGGAAGAATCCAAAGAAAAGTGTATGGACTTGGTGAACATAAAAAAATGGTATGCAAGAAAATGGGAGAGTAAAATAACTAAACCCATGTTTTTCAAAAGTTCAAGTACTTGCTAAAGATACAAACTGGTGTGTCTCATTCAGACTCAATGAATCAGAATCTCCAGGGGGGAGGGGGTCTAAGAAGCTGGAGGTTTAAGAAGTACCCCAGGTTATTCTTATCACCAGTAAATGTGGAAAACACTGAACTATAACAGACTAGAGTAGGGGTCGGCAACCTCTTCCCATAAAGGGCTAGATAGTAAATATTTTAGGCTCTGTGGACCATCCATTCTCTATTGCACTACTCAACTCTGCCACTGTTGTGCAAAAACAGCCATAGACAGCATATGAGAAATGAGCATAGCTGTGTTCCAATGAAACTCTATTTGCAAAAATGAGTGGTAGGCCGGATGTAGCTCAACAGTTATTGTGCTGACCCTTAAGCTAGAACATAGGGGGCATAAAAGTAGTTTGTTGCTCTCCAATAATCCGGCTGCTGAAGTTTGGTGTTACTCTTTCTTTGGAAAATTGTTTACATAATGTTCATCAGGCAAAAGACTGTCCGTGAAGTGGAAAAACATTTCCATTTTTCTAACCTCATTCTCAATCTTTGAATGTCACTGGCCTTGCCATGAGGTAATTTATACACACATTTCAGAGGGGAGATAGTTTCTAGGGGCCAGGTCTGCTATTCTTTCGTGCTGATTCATAATATTGCCAGAGGCCATTCCATCAGGACCGATTTCAGCTAATGCAAGGAGAGATGCAGACCTATCTCACTTCTTTGTGTGTGTATGCTTGGGCTGCATCTCTGGCACTAAATATGGAAAACGAAACTTGTGAATTTCTGTAACATTTACTCTGGATAGGTATGAGGTTACTTGAGTCTTCCTTGTGTTGTCTTAACATTGTGTAATTAACTTTATGAAGACTTATTAATAGGCTGCCCTTTATTCATGAAGACTTTATATTCCTCCTTAAAAATCATACGCTATTATTATCTCAATGAAAAATCTCAATGCTTGTCATGGATGTACTACAAAATAAACAATTTTACTTTCGAATCAGTTCTCTTTAATTAGGTTTTTGAATTGTATCACCACATGTTAGGACACACTGGGTAAAATTCTGTTCAATCCAGGTAATTCACATTCATCTTTAGGTGACCCTGAGAGCAGCATAAAACAAATGCTCAACTCTCCAGCCAGACCATTTACTGTGAGGCTCTGACTTTGGCTACTTGGAATACATTTAATTCACATAAAATATAATAGCAACAGCTTTCCCATTAAATTGAATTTAGCCTCTGAACTCTGGTCCCACATATGTTTATTCTAAAGATTGCTTCTTGTTGGCAGATTTGTTACCTGCTGCACTGCTCCTCAGAATCATTTCAACACGGTTTGGAACTCCTTCAAATCTGTCTACAGGATATGTTATCAGGAAATCTCCGGTTTACCTTACATTTAGCACTTGTGATATTTGAGAAATTTGGTGCTTAAGAATAAACTCAATTAAAATTACTATTGGGTAGAATAGGACTGATGGTTGTCTGGTGGGAAGCCAGTATATATTACTGACATGATCACGTGTCTTCTGGAACCGAGGTGTGTGTGTGTGTGTGTGTGTGTGTGTGTACTCTTCGTGCTGGATCCCCAAACTTTTTCTCCAAGCTACAACCTACTTTCTATGGCCCTGGGTTGAAATGGCAGAGGACTGCCTTTCCTTGAATCCATCTGTCCCCTGTACTGGATGCTGTGGTTCACTGCCCTGGTCTCTACTATAGGACTGAGGAATCTACTTCCCCAGAAGCTGAGAGAACTGGCTAATGATACCATATAGCTGGTTCCCTCTTTGAGCATTCCTCAGCTAAAGAAAGTTGCTTCTCCCAAAGTTATACCCCCCCAGTGGGCAGTCTGCTTCTGGCGAATTCTGGACATGTCTAGAACTCCTCATGGGTTAGCCTGATACCTCACCCAGCCTCTCCATGTGCACAATTATGCTTCCCTCACTTCCTCATTGGTGAGTACAAGAATATGCCCCAATAAATCTTCTACCTAAAAATCTCCACCTGCCCTGAGAAGGGGAATGGTTTTCCCTGAGAAGGAGGGGATGAGACAAATAGCCTCCAAAGAAGCTCCTATTTGGACTAGATCAATTACCCTCAAAGTTTGTTATCCAGACCAAAATCATCAGCATCATTGGGAACTTGTTAGAAATACAAATTCTCAGGCCCCATCACAGACCTACTCAATCAGAAACTCTAGGAGCTGAGCTCAGTCATCTGTGTTAACAAGTTTTCTGTGTGATTCAGTAGCAAGTTACATTTGAGAACCACTGGCCTAAGGCAATTCTCCAGAGAAGGGTGGTGGTGGTAATAGCTATGAGTTATAACGTAATACTTCCAGCACATGGAGAATGGGTGGTCTTGCAGCTTAAGAGCACCTAGGTGAAGTACCAACAGCAACCACTACCATTGACAATCAAGTTATTTTCTAACATAATAGCCAACAATAACAACAAAAATATATTCACATAAATCCTTTAGATCACAAAGCAGAATGGCTCAACATGTGTGTGAATCAAATTGTGGTACTTAAAATGATCTAATACCTGTTTGGGTGGACAGGTAGTCAATGTCTGGGAAGATAGTGAGATTGGAGATTATGGAAAAAATTTCCTATAATTTTTTAAGGAAAGAGAGGGCAAGACTAAGAATCAAATCAGAGCTCTAGACTCCTAATGAATGAAGAACAGTTCTGATCACAAGTGGCATGGCAAGAATCTGATTATCAGACAGAAGTACACTGTAAGAAGACAAGCAACAAAACAAGATTAATTCAATGGCAACTCTTCCATTTGCAGAGGCAGTGATTCTATTTCCCTTGACCTCAAACAGAAATAATCCCTGAATATGAAGCACTCTGAACCTAAAATGGGTCTCTAACTAGCTTTAGCAATTATGATTACAGAAAAAAATCAGAAAGCCCAGCAGATCATTACTATATTCTTCCAAACCAATATACTAAAATATCTAAAATGTGCTACAGCTCAGATTCAAAGCACACTCTAAGAAACATGCCTACATAAATGGATTATTCTATCTTTGTTACAGGATTTACAAACCACTTTGCTGTAATTTAGGTCCAAAGTGATAAGCTGTTACAATATAATCACTTGCTGTTTGGGTCATATGAAGATGAGACTGAATTGGCTGTGATTTTTACTTCCCCAAACTTCCATCATCTCTTATAACCTGCCAAGCCTACCGAATAGAAGAGGAAGATAGGAGGTGAAGGAGCAATTTGTTAAAAGTGCGCAGCCCTGTCATTCTATTAGACAGCAAAAGAAAAGAAAATACACACCTACAAAAATGAAAACATTGGGAGAAGTTTAGTAACTGAGATGTAGATTCTGTTCTTAATGGAGTCCCTATCCCATATTAAGTTAAAAAAATAAGCCTGTTCTCTAGCTGATTAATCAGCAGTGGCAGACATATAGCTGTTGCTATCTGGCACTCTACTGCCTCAGCATATATTTACTAACTGGCTTGTAATTATTTTTTGGAACATTACCCAATACTCTTTAAGAGGAGGAGAGAATTCGTTATCTGTGAAACAAAATATATAAGCCTTGTTGCTGGCATGCCACTACACCCAGCTCTAACATTTGAAATGGTAGAAGTGAAGTTAAAAGAAAAAAAAAAAACTATCAATAATTTTTTTTCCAAAGCAAGAATTTCAACACTGGCTATTTTAAGCACTCTCTAGGTTACACATTACATAAGTTAGCCAATAATTCACAGGGCCACCACAAGCCATGGGATCTCTGTAGCTTTTATTTCTACTGATGTGCAGTGACCATAAATTGCTTTCCAAATCACATCTTAACTCTACTTCACACCAGCAGTCTACATGAGTGGTTCTCAAATTGAGCATGAGTTATAGTCACCTGGAGGGCTTGTTAAACCACAGCTTGCCAGACCACCTCCCCCCCCCCCAGAGGTTTTGATTAGGTAGGTCAGGAATGGGATGCAGGAATATGCATTTTTAAAAAGTACCCAGGTGATGGGGGCACCTGGGAGGGCCCAGCTGATTAAGTGTCCAACTCATGATTTCCGCTCAGGTCATGATCTCACGGTCATGTGATCCAGCCCTGTGTTGGGCTCCCCGCTCAGCAGGGAGTCTGCTTGAGATTTTTTTCTCTCCCTTTCCCTCAGCCCCTCGCCCTGCTCATGCTCATGCTCTCTCTCTCTCATAAATGAATAAACTCTTTTAAAAAAAATGGTTAATCAGAGAGCGAGACAAACCACGAGAGACTATGGACTCTGGGAAACAAATAAGGGTTTGAGAAGGGGGGGTCGGGGAATGGGGTAGCCAGGTGATGTTTATTAAAGGAGGGCATATGTTGTGATGAATATGCAACTAATCTTATATGCAACTTATCTTATATGCAACATATGTGCAACTAATGAATCATTGAACACTATATCAAAAAATAATATAGTGGCTGACTGAAATAATAAAAAAATTAAAATAAGTGGCTCTCATATTTTAACATAACATGCCAGTGCAGAATCCACAAAGAATACTCTCTCTGCTGACTGAAAATGTCTTCTATCCATACAGACTAAATATCCATGAAATGTTTAAATTGACAAAGCTCACTTTTATATGGTCTCTCTCCATCAATTAGCTCCTAAAAACATTAATACATTTCACTCTGCATTTATGTAACAGAGTTACTGAAGCTGAGTGCACAATTTCCTATTTAGACCTGATAAATGCCTCCTCTATTAGACTTAACTCCTTTTTTTTTTTTTTGAGAAAACTTGTCACAAGGCAAATTTTATTTTTTGACTCTGTATTTTAATCTATTAAAATATTTTTCATCTTGATACTATTCTCCAACATATAAGGTTTCTTGTCCTATTTTAAAAGTATTTATTATTAATAAAATCCTAGAATTTGTATGGAACCACTAAAGACCCTGAATAGCCAAAACTATCTTGAAAGAATAAAAAGAGAACAGAAGTGGAGGAATCACAATCCCAGATTTCAAGATATGCTACAGAGCAGTAGTAATCAAAACAGTATGATAATGGAACAGACACAGACATCTAGATCAATAGAATAGAATAGACAGCCCAGAAATAAACCCATGATTATATGGTCAATTAATCTTTGACAAAGCAGGAAAGACTATCTAATGAGAAAAGGATAGACAGTCTCTTCAACAAATGGTGTTGGTAAAACTGGACTGCTCCATGTAAGAGAATGAAACTGGATCACTTTCTTATACCATACACAGAAATCAACCCCAAATCGATTAAGGATCTAAATGAGAGACCTGAAAGTATCGAAATCCTAGAAGAGAGCACAGGCAGTAATCTCTCTGACATTGGCCATAGCAATATTTTTCTAGATCTGTCTCCTGAGGCAAGGGAAATAAAAGCAAAAATATGTCATTGGACTACATAAAATAAAAAGTTTCTGCATAGTGATACAAACAATCAACAAACTTAAATAGCATCCTATAGAATGGGAGAAGATATTTGCAAATGGTATATCTGATAAAGGGTCAGCATCCAAAATGTGTAAAGAACTTACAGAACCAACACCCCCAAACACAAATAAACCAATTTAAAAATGGCCAGAAGACACGAACACATATTTCTCCAAAGAAGACATCCAAATGGCCAAAAGATACATGAAAAGATGCTTGACATCCCTCATCAGGGAAATGCAAATTAAAACCACAACAAGATACCACCTCACACCTGTCAGGATGGATAAAATCAAAATCACAAGCAACAACAAGTGTTGGAAAAGACATGGAGGAAAAGGAATGCTCATACATTGTTGGTAGGGATGTAAACTGTGGAAATCTCCATGGAGGGTCCTCAAAAAGTTAAAAATAGAATTGCCAGAGGATCCGGTAATTCCAGTGGATATTTACTCAATGAATTTACAGTGGGTATTTACTCAATGAATATGAAAACACTAATTTGAAAAGATAGATGCACCTCTATGTTTTCTGCAGCATTGTTTACAATAGCCAAATTATGGAAGTGACCTGAGTGCCCACTTATAGATGAATGGATAAAGAAGATATGGTATGTATATTATATATATATATATATATATATATATATATATATATATATAAAATCATAAATATAGTTACATATATTATTATATATATAATGAATTATCACACAGCCATAAAAACTGAAATCTTGCTGTTTGCCACAATGTGGATGGACCTAGAAGGTTTTACACTAAGTGAAGTAATTCAGTCAGATAAAGACAAATACTGTATGATTTCACACACATATGGAATTTAAGAAAATACAAATGAGGGGCGCCTGGGTGGCTCACTGGGTTAAAGCCTCTGCCTTCAGCTCAGGTCATGATCCCAGGGTCCTGGGATCGAGCCCCGCATCGGGCTCTCTGCTCGGCGGGGAGCCTGCTTCCTCCTCTCTCTCTGCCTGCCTCTCTGCCTACTTGTAATCTCTCTCTGTCAAATAAATAAAATTCTAAAAAAAAAAAAAAAAAAAAAAAAAAAGAAAAAGAAAATACAAATGAACAAAGGAAAAAAAATATAAGCCAAAAAACTGACTCTAAAATATAGAGAACAAACTGATGGCTACTAAAGGGGAGGTGGGTGAGGAGATAGGTGAAATGAGTGAAGGGGATTAACAGTACACTTGTCATCATGAGCATTGAGAAATGTATAGAATTGTTGAATCATTACACTGTACACCTGAAACTAATAAAACACTGTATGTTAATTATACTAAAATTAAAAAATACAAAATAATTAATATGCTAACTTTATATCGCTTCATTCCTTGGAACCTTGTATTTTCTTTATATATTCTTTATTGAAATATATATGTATATTTCAAAATATATACACTTTTAAGTCATGTTCATTCACTCAAGTTAGTATTTTCTCATATTATCTTAGTTTTTGTATAATATATTGATAAAAATAGAAGAAATGATTACATAGTTGATTTGGCAAGTCTAGGTATTACATGCTATGGAAATGATTAAATAAAAGGAGACAAAAGAAATATATACTTTATATTTTACTTTACTTAAATCTCCCTCCCCTTAAAAAACTTAAAAGAAAATTTGGAATCATTTTTCTCCTAAAAAAAAAAAATAATAAAAATAGTGCTTAAAACTTCCATGTTTGGGCACCTACGTGTCTCAGTTGGTTAAGCCACTGCCTTCGGCTCAGGTCATGATCTCAGAGTCCTGGGATGGAGTCCCATACTGGGCTTACCCTGCTCTGCAAGGAGCCTGCTTCTCCCTCTCCCTCTGCCTGCCACTCCCCCTGCTTGTGCTCTCTCTTTCTGTAAAATAAATAAATAAAGTGCTCCATATCACTCGGCATCAGGGAAATACAAATCAAAACCACAATGAGATATCACCTCACACCAGTCAGAATGGCTAAAATCAACAAATCAGGAAATGACAGATGCTGGCGAGGATGCGGAGAAAGGGGAACCCTCCTACACTGTTGGTGGGAATGCAAGCTGGTGCAGCCACTCTGGAAAACAGCATGGAGGTTCCTCAAAATGTTGAAAATAGAACTGCCCTATGACCCAGCAATTGCACTATTGGGTATTTACCCTAAAGATACAAATGTAGTGATCCAAAGGGACACATGCACCCGAATGTTTATAGGAGCAATGTCCACAATAGCCAAACTATGGAAAGAACCTAGATGTCCATCAACAGATGAATGGATCAAGAAGATGTGGTATATATACACAATGGAATACTATGCAGCCATCAAAAGAAATGAAATCTTGCCATTTGCAACAACATGGATGGAACTAGAGCGTATCATGCTTAGCGAAATAAGTCAAGCAGAGAAAGACAACTATCATATGATCTCCCTGATATGAGGAAGTGGTGATGCAACATGGAGGCTTAAGTGGGTAGAAGAAGAATAAATGAAACAAGATGGGATTGGGAGGGAGACAAACCATAAGTGACTCTTAATCTCACGAAACAAACTGAGGGTTGCCGGGGGGAGGGGGTTTGAGAGAAGGGGGTGGGATTATGGACATTGGGGAGGGTATGTGATTTGGTGAGTGCTGTGAAGTGTGTAAACCTGGTGATTCACAGACCTGTACCCCTGGGGATAAAAATATATGTTTATAAAAAATTAAAAATTAAAAAAAAAAATAAATAAAATCTTTAAAACAAAACAAAACAACAACAACAAAAACTTCCATGTTTACTAGAAATTCTAGACTGATCCCCCCAAATATTGATCATTCCCAGTCCCCCAAAACTTATTGCATTTTATGTTTTTTCCAAAAAGCAAAAATAATTATCTCAAAACTGATTCAATGCTAGCAATATATATGATATAATACTTGATGAAATGAACTTCTATATTCCTCATTAATCAAAGATTGCATAGAATTAATAAAATGTCACAGTTCACTGAGCACTGCAGAAATCAGTAAACAGAACGATGACTTTATTTAGTGTTGAAGAATAGCAACTACTTTAAATAATTTAAGATCTAAACTTTTACCCTAGCAGGCAAAGAGAATAATTAAATAGAATCTCAGAAAATCATGGTATATCACTAAGCATAAAACATACCCATAATTTTGGCTAAAAATAATAAAAACCCCAAACCTTATCAATGTGTATTTGTTTCATAAGCATCATTTCATTTTGTCTTCAAAAGAGTCCTGAAATGTAGGCAAGAAAAATAATAATTTCAAATTCACAAATAAGGAAACTTGGACCTGATTAACTGAGCAAAAAAAGTCTAAAATGTTTCTAAGAAAACAATATTATTAAAAGATATACCTAAGGATGAAATTTTATATTTTATATGATTATATTTTATATGTTATATAATATATAACATATTTACATATGTATATATAACATACATAAAATATGTAACATATATAATATAAATAATAGGTATATATATGTATATATATAGTAATGGATAGGCAGACTCAAAATTGTAAAGATGATGATTCTTCAAATTCTTTTTTATTCCTTTTTTTAGAGAGGAGGTATTGGGGCAGAGGGAGAGAGAGAACCTTAAGCAGGCTCCACACCCAGCCAAGCCTGACACCGGGCTTGATCTCACAACCTTGAGATCACCACCTGAGCCAAAATCAAGACTCAGATGCTTAATCAACGGAGCCACCAAGGAACCCCATTTTCAAAATTATTCTATAAAATGGATTCAATTTAAAAATTTTTTGAAATTTTCAAGAAATTGATAAATGGTCTTAAAACTCGTATTTAATGACAAAGGTCAAGAAATTAAGAATACAAGAAAAGGGCAACTCTTTTGATATCTACCAGATATCAAGATTTACTATAAATGTTTTGAGCCTAGTGGTGGGTATTAAGGAGGGCATGTATTGCATGGAGCACTGGGTGTGGTGCATAAACAATGAATCTTGGAACACTGAAAAAAATTAAATTAAAAAAAAACTTTTTACAGGAAACTGTGGTAGTTAAGGTAGTAAGGTACACACATAAGAACAGATAAATGGACCAATAATATAAAATAGAAAAACCAGGATTGGATCCACAACTATATGGAAACTTATTAAGGGATAAAGGTGTCACAAAAAATAAGTAAAGAACATGAAAACTACTCAACAAAAAGCTCTGGGACAATTAACTATCTACATAAAAAATACAGAAGTATATTCCTAACTTCATACTAAATATAAAAATAAATCTAACATCGAAAAGGCTCAGAGTGAAAGAAAAAGCTTTTTAAGTTTTAAAATGTATATGAGTATATTTATGATTCTAAGAAATGAAAGTGTTTCTTAAAGAAAAAAACATAAAAATATAAATTTGATTATATTAACATTAATGATAGCAAAAGCCATCAGAATCTAAGTGAAAAAAAAATCCAAGGGGGAATAATAATATATGCAACTCATATAACCAACAAAGGTTTGTCCAGGATATTAAAGCAAAGGCGCTCATTATTATTCCTTACCAATCTTATCATTCTTTACTCCTGTATCTTCTAAGATTGGTACTTCTAATAATGATGTACAAACTCATAATATATTTATTAAAATTGTATCATTCAATATTTGAAGGGTAGAATACTTTGCTCATTGAGTTGTAATAATGTTAAATTGCAATTATAGTTATAAGAAGATTTGGAGCAAAGCATTAGTTTTAGACAATGCAATATATGCTACAACAGTATTTAATATGTTTGAATAAAACTTCTGACATCTAATCTCTCTTACAGTACGCTGAGGAAAAGTAAGTCTGACTTAGGTCAACCTGGTTGAAATTTGTATTCTTCTAAAGTAGGTTTTCTATTTATATCTTAAACATGTTAGTAAATTTTTCCAGTAGATAACATCAATATCTTATCCTTCAAGCACTAATTAATATATAATACATTTTATTAAAATGTAAAAAGAGGGGCATCTGGTGGCTGAGTCAGTTAGGTGTTGGACACGACACTTGATCTCAGATCAGGTCATAATCTTAGGGCCATGAGGTGGAGTCCCCCATTGGGCTATGCTTTGGGTGTGGAGCCTGCTTAAGATTCCTTCTCTCCCTGTCCCTCTGCCCCTCCACCCCACACTTGCTGGCCCCTAGGCATACGTATGTGCACACTCTCTCTCTCTAAAAAATAAAAAATAAAAAGAAAGAAAGAAAAGAAACTAAGAAGAAACGTTTAAGATAACTAAAATTAAAATTAAAAAGACAAAACTTGATATCATAAAAACTAGTAAGATTTTTTAAAGTCTGGTATTTAGAATTATTTCTGGAGATATTTTTTTTTTAATTTTTAATTTTTTATAAACATATATTTTTATCCCCAGGGGTACAGGTCTGTGAATCACCAGGTTTACACACTTCACAGCACTCACCAAATCACATACCCTCCCCAATGTCCATAATCCCACCCCCTTCTCCCAAACCCCCTCCCCCCGGCAACCCTCAGTTTGTTTTGTGAGATTAAGAGTCACTTATGGTTTGTCTCCCTCCCAATCCCATCTTGTTTCATTTATTCTTCTTCTACCCACTTAAGCCTCCATGTTGTATCACCACTTCCTCATATCAGTGAGATCATATGATAGTTGTCTTTCTCTGCTTGACTTATTTCGCTAAGCATGATACGCTCTAGTTCCATCCATGTTGTTGCAAATGGCAAGATTTCATTTCTTTTGATGGCTGCATAGTATTCCATTGTGTATATATACCACATCTTCTTGATCCATTCATCTGTTGATGGGCATCTAGGTTCTTTCCATAGTTTGGCTATTGTGGACATTGCTGCTATAAACATTCGGGTGCATGTGCCCCTTTGGATCACTACATTTGTATCTTTAGGGTAAATACCTAAAGCAATCTACACATTTAATGCAATTCCTATCAAAGTACCATCCATCCTTTTCAAAGAAATGGAACAAATAATGCTAAAATTTATATGGAACCAGAAAAGACCTCGAATAGCCAAAGGGATATTGAAAAAGAAAGCCAACGTTGGTGGCATCACAATTCCGGACTTCAGGCTCTATTACAAAGCTGTCATCCTCAAGACAGCATGGTACTGGCACAAAAACAGACACATAGATCAATGGAACAGAATAGAGAGCCCAGAAATAGACCCTCAAATCTATGGTCAACTAATCTTCGACAAAGCAGGAAAGAATGTCCAATGGAAAAAAGACAGCCTTTTCAATAAATGGTGCTGGGAAAATTGGACAGCCACATGCAGAAAAATGAAATTGGACCATTCCCTTACACCACACACAAAAATAGACTCAAAATGGATGAAGGACCTCAATGTACGAAAGGAATCCATCAAAATCCTTGAGGAGAACACGGGCAGCAACCTCTTCGACCTCTGCCGCAGCAACATCTTCCTAGGAACAACGCCAAAGGCAAGGGAAGCAAGGGCAAAAATGAACTACTGGGATTTCATCAAGATCAAAAGCTTTTGCACAGCAAAGGAAACAGTTAACAAAATCAAAAGACAACTGACAGAATGGGAGAAGATATTTGCAAACGACATATCAGATAAAGGACTAGTGTCCAGAATCTATAAAGAACTTAGCAAACTCAACACCCAAAGAACAAATAATCCAATCAAGAAATGGGCAGAGGACATGAACAGACATTTCTGCAAAGAAGACATCCAGATGGCGAACAGACACATGAAAAAGTGGAGATATTTTTTATGACAAAAATATTCATGACTCCTTCAAGATTTAGGCTTCTAGGTTCAATATTTGAAATATCTCAGAAGAAAGTGTAGTAAATTTTGTTTCATGTTTCTGAAGTGAAAAATCCTTTATCCATAAGCAAATATATGAATTACATATTTCATACCTCACTTAAACTAAAGTAAATAAAAATTTAATATTAAAATATATCTTCCATATGCAAGACTGTGCAAAACATCACCAATCATTACATATTTTTCAGTAGGTCTTATGTAAATCAATATCCCATTTTGGGATCTAACTTTCAAAAAGTGGAGAAAAAAGTAATTAAAATTTCTAATACAGGGGTGCTGGGTGGCTCAGTCAGTTAAGCATCTGTCTTTAACTCAGGTCATGATCTCAAGGTCCTGAGATTGAGTCCCACATCAGGCTCTCTGCTCAGTGGGGAGTTAGCTTCCCCCTCTCACTTTCCATCTTTATTCTCTCTCTTTCTCAAATAAATAACATCTTTAAAAATGTGTTTAATGCAGTGTACATATGAAAAATCCAGGAGAAAGATTGCAAATTACACTTTTAATTTATACACTATATTTTCTTTTCTTTCTTTTTTTTTTTAAGATTTCATTTATTTATTTGACAGAGAGACAGAGATCACAAGTAGAGAGGCAGACAGAGAGAGAGAGGAAGGCGGGCTCTCTGCCAAGCAGAGCACCCGATGTGGGGCGCGATCCCAGGACCCTGAGATCATGACCTGAGCCAAAGGCAGCGGCTTAACCCACTGAGCCACCCAGGTGCCCCTACACTATATTTTCAACATATTCTAATAATCTGGAAATGGTGTCATGTCTTATTGACCTCTTTTGTATTCATTTAAAGTAGGAAGATGTTAAGGTTTTCCCCCTTCTTCCTTCTTTTTATGTTGGAAATTAATTCATTACATGTGGTCATTTTTAATTCATGTCGTAGCTTACAGCCTGAATAATCTAAGTATTTAGTTTATCAATGCCGTATTAGCATGACTCTTGCTGTTTATTCATGTGCTCTGTAAATAAAGTTTATGACTGTTTTCTCTTTTGTTGTAACAAACCACCAGAACAGCATAAGCATTTCAAACCTAGGTAACTTTTGATTTCATTCCTTTTAAGGACTATTTCTAGTAGGATAATTTCTCCTCCTACTGATTGAAAAGTCAGAAGTTCCCATGATTCTATGCTCATAGGAAATGGATGTTCATACAGTCATTTTCAGTTATAAGTGTGGCCTCTCTGTACAGTCTGACATCACAGTCATAAATCATTCAATCTTCAGTCAAAGCTAAGAGCTCTCCTCCTGTCCTTCTGGAGATTACTTATAGTGGGTGACCTATGTGACCAGCTTTTCTGCCTTTCTGATCATATCCACACCCCAAGACAAAGAGACAGGGAGGAATAAAGAGACATTAAGGGCAGAACTATTCTTATTTGGCTACTGACTGGCAAATATATAAAGATGAATCTTTGACTTCAGGGTATGTCTGTACATTTGTCATTGGTCCCTAGCTTGCACTAAGCTTTTGAGATGGTGAGAAGTCTTCTCTTTGGTTGGTCGCCTTCCCTTAGACAAAGCATTTCTTTCATTGGTCAGTTTTCCCTCAGACCAACTCATCTCTTCCTGAGCAGGGCTTAAAACCTCTCTAAATATGCTTTCTCTTCCATGTGGACCAAATCTGCCTAATGGAAAATGCTAATGCCTTCTTACCCACCCCACCCTCCTGCCCCACAGAGGTTATCATTTTCTACTTCTCTGATCTCTCTCCCCCACCTCCACCAGCATACATGCTTTAACTTTCACAGATATGAATGAGGCATAAGTACCCAACTTAAGAAAACTCACATTAACCTCTTTGAGTAGTGTCAATAAAGCTTCCACTTTTTAGAATTGTGGTGAAGAAGGCAGCCTACACACTCCACCAGAGAGTGATGAGACATCCCAGTAGCTCTCTAAAGAAATCTTAATCCCAACAAAAAAAGAAACCTTACCAAGATATGGAAGAAACCCAAGTGTCCATCCATAAATGAATGGATAAAGAAGACACACACACACACACACACACACACACACAGAGAGAGAGAGAGAGAGAGAGAGAGAGAGGAATATTACCCAGCCATAAAAAAGAATGAAATCTTGCCATTTGCTGCAATATGGATGAATATAGAGGGTATAATGCTGAGTAAAAAAGAAGTCATTCCGAAAAAGACAAATCCCATATGACTTCATTCATAAAAAACAAAGCAAATAAACAAAGAAAAAGGAGACAAACAATAACAAAAAACCCCAGACTCTTAAAAATAGAGAACAAATTGATGGTTGCCAGAGGGGTGGTGGGTAGGATGATGGGTGAAGGGGATTAATAGTACAATTATCATGATGAGCACTGAGTAATGTATAGAATTGTTAAATCACTATATTGTACACCTGAAACTAATATACCACTGTATATTAATTATACTGGAATTTTAAAAAATAAATAAAAATTTAAAAAAATCTTGCCAGCCCCTCTCTGTCTCTCTATTCTAGGTTTTAAAAAAATATATTCTGAAAGTGGGTGAAGGTTTCAAGAGTCATGCAAAGTTTTTTGATTTACCACTTTGAACACTTCTCTTGGGTATTCTGCTTCACACTCAACATTTCTCCTGGATATTCTGTCTCACACTCAACTGGTAATTTACAATTACCATATATTGCACTTCAGCCAAAACTTCAATTTTCACATCCTATTAAATAATACTAATAATAGCAACAACAGTAAACAACAATACCAACATTTCTTGAAATGTTACTTGTTCCTGTCATGGTTCTTCCATCTTTATTTACGTTAGCTTATTTTATCCTTTCAGCAATCCTATGAATTAAAGACGAATGTTACCAAAATTTTCAAGATGGATGAATTGAACTTCAGCAAGGTGTTCAGACACAATGTCAGTTTTTGAAACCAAGTAATCTGGCTCAGAGCCCATCTTGTTCACCACCCTGATAATCTGTTTCTAGATGAACTGATGAATGGTTATTTTAAGTGGAAGATATGTAAAAATGACTTATTCTAACAAAGGATTTAATATTTTGGTAGAATAATTTTATCATATGAAATTACAGATTCCCTTTCTTTTATTTTTTTCATAATCAATATTCCTGAACGTTTTTTGCTTCAACATACTCAACAGAGTTTTGATTATATCAAAACGTCATACTCTTTAATTTTTATTTTTTATAAACATATAGAGATAAACTTACATGCAGGCAAATCATGCAACTTTCCAATTTGCTAAAAGTTCAGCTGTTTTTTAGACTAAAGTACAATGTCTTCTGATATGAATCTAAGAACTAATTTTCTTTGATATTTTTAAGGGAACACTTTTCAAATTGTAATTTTATGTAGTCAAACAATAATTGCAGATGGCTTAATCCCTTGGAACTCCTGATATGTCACAAAAAGAAAAACTGTCAACATATTCTTCCTTTACAAATATACTATAAAGAATACACTATATTCACATACTATATGAATAGTATATGAAATATACTATTGAGAATTTGTCATTTCTTTTTCAATATAAACTTCTGCAAAGCTGTAATACTATTACACTGATGAGACTGAAAAAATAAATACAATTTTAGTAAAATACCTGTGAAAAACTTATTCAATGAAATAATGGTTAACAATTTTAAAGAGTATTCAAAGAGTGCAATACTCCATGACACTCATTTTTTCACATCAATTGATCACATAATGAGACAGGGAATAAGACCACAAGAGATAAATAATATCAAGAAAATACATTTAGCATTCACAAAAAATAGTGAAGCAAGGAGATTTTAATGTGAGAAGCTTTTGGAATGAGAAGTAAATGTATAATTTGAACTCCCTTTGTGTAAAGAAATGTCCTCTGATATAAAATACACACTCAGCGTGTCACACACACATACAAATATACAAAATGTTCTATACTTTCTGAATTAGTGTTAAACCAAGATTTTATGTTTTACATGATATGATACTGTGATTTCTAATAGACCCTAATGACATCAAACTACAAATTGTGTCATGTGGATTTTACCAAATAATAAAAAAGCAAACCCAACTTTTGTAGCAACATGGACGGGACTGGAAGAGATTATGCTGAGTGAAATAAGTCAAGCAGAGAGAGTGAATTATCATACGGTTTCACTTATTTGTGGAGCATAACAAATAGCATGGAGGAAAAGGGGAGATGGAGAGGAGAAAGGAGTTGGGGGAAATTGGAAGGGGAGGTGAACCATGAGAGACTATGGACTCTGAAAAACAATCTGAGGGTTTTGAAGGGGCGGGGGGTGGGAGGTCAGGGTACCAGGGGGTGGGTATTATAGAGGGCACAGATGGCATGGAGCACTGGGTGTGGTGCAAAAATAATGAATACTATTATGCTGAAAATAAAAAATAAATTAAAAAAAGAAACAAAATAAAAAAAAAAACAAACAAATCAATCTTTGGCATCGAAGTTACTAAATTTGGGGGGCCTTATTTCATTCATTTCCTTTTTCATTCCATTTGGGAGTTTCTTAGAGATAATCTCATCCATGCCTTTCCTTTCAAAGAAGAGAAAACAGTTTACCAGCTGGTCAACTGGATAACACAGAGTGAAATGTAGGGACAAGAAGCTTGTTTCTTGATTCTTCCATCTTGAACACTTTTTTTTTTTTTTTTTTTTTTTTTTTTTTTTTTTTTTTTTTTTAGCAACCAAAAAGCAGTTTTAATTTAGACAGGGGGAAAAAGAGTTTAAACTGTGTTACATGAATATAATACTTCATGAATTATGTAAATAAAAATTCATATGATTATCCATATAGAATGTTTCTTAGTGATGTTACAGAGGACAATGAGTATACATAGCAGTTGGTGTATGAGTTTTTTTTTTTTTTTTTTTTTTGATTCTCATTTTTTTTTTTTTTTTTTTTTTTATTTTTTATAAACATATATTTTTTATATACATATATTTTTATCCCCAGGTCTGTGAATCACCAGGTTTACACACTTCACAGCACTCACCAAATTACATACCCTCCCCAATGTCCATAATCCCACCCCCTTCTCCCCAACCCCCTCCCCCCGGCAACCCTCAGTTTGTTTTGTGAGATTAAGAGTCACTTATGGTTTGTCTCCCTCCCAATCCCATCTTGTTTCATTTATTCTTCTACCCACTTAAGCCTCCATGTTGCATCACCACTTCCTCATATCAGGGAGATCATATGATAGTTGTCTTTCTCTGCTTGACTTATTTCGCTAAGCATGATACGCTCTAGTTCCATCCATGTTGTTGCAAATGGCAAGATTTCATTTCTTTTGATGGCTGCATAGTATTCCATTGTGTATATATACCACATCTTCTTGATCCATTCATCTGTTGATGGACATCTAGGTTCTTTCCATAGTTTGGCTATTGTGGACATTGCTGCTATAAACATTCGGGTGCATGTGTCCCTTTGGATCACTACATTTGTATCTTTAGGGTAAATACCCAATAGTGCAATTGCTGGGTCATAGGGCAGTTCTATTTTCAACATTTTGAGGAACCTCCATGCTGTTTTCCAGAGTGGCTGCACCAGCTTGCATTCCCACCAACAGTGTAGGAGGGTTCCCCTTTCTCCGCATCCTCGCCAGCATCTGTCATTTCCTGACTTGTTGATTTTAGCCATTCTGACTGGTGTGAGGTGATATCTCATTGTGGTTTTGATTTGTATTTCCCTGATGCCAAGTGATATGGAGCACTTTTTCATGTGTCTGTTGGCCATCTGGATGTCTTCTTTGCAGAAATGTCTGTTCATGTCTTCTGCCCATTTCTTGATTGGATTATTTGTTCTTTGGGTGTTGAGTTTGCTAAGTTCTTTATAGATTCTGGACACTAGTCCTTTATCTGATATGTCGTTTGCAAATATCTTCTCCCATTCTGTCAGTTGTCTTTTGATTTTGTTAACTGTTTCCTTTGCTGTGCAAAAGCTTTTGATCTTGATGAAATCCCAGTAGTTCATTTTTTCCCTTGCTTCCCTTGCCTTTTGCGTTGTTCCTAGGAAGATGTTGCTGCGGCAGAGGTCGAAGAGGTTGCTGCCCGTGTTCTCCTCAAGGATTTTGATGGATTCCTTTCGTACATTGAGGTCCTTCATCCATTTTGAGTCTATTTTTGTGTGTGGTGTAAGGAAATGGTCCAATTTCATTTTTCTGCATGTGGCTGTCCAATTTTCCCAGCACCATTTATTGAAAAGGCTGTCTTTTTTCCATTGGACATTCTTTCCTGCTTTGTCGAAGATTAGTTGACCATAGAGTTGAGGGTCTATTTCTGGGCTCTCTATTCTGTTCCATTGATCTATGTGTCTGTTTTTGTGCCAGTACCATGCTGTCTTGATGATGACAGCTTTGTAATAGAGCTTGAAGTCCGGAATTGTGATGCCACCAACGTTGGCTTTCTTTTTCAATATCCCTTTGGCTATTCGAGGTCTTTTCTGGTTCCATATAAATTTTAGAATTATTTGTTCCATTTCTTTGAAAAAGATGGATGGTACTTTGATAGGAATTGCATTAAATGTGTAGATTGCTTTAGGTAGCATAGACATTTTCACAATATTTATTCTTCCAATCCAGGAGCATGGAACATTTTTCCATTTCTTTGTGTCTTCCTCAATTTCTTTCATGAGTACTTTATAGTTTTCTGAGTATAGATTCTGTGTCTCTTTGGTTAGGTTTATTCCTAGGTATCTTATGGTTTTGGATGCAATTGTAAATGGGATTGACTCCTTAATATCTCTTTCTTCTGTCTTGCTGTTGGTGTAGAGAAATGCAACTGATTTCTGTGCATTGATTTTATATCCTGACACTTTACTGAATTCCTGTATAAGTTCTAGCAGTTTTGGAGTGGAGTCTTTTGGGTTTTCCACATATAGTATCATATCATCTGCGAAGAGTGATAATTTGACTTCTTCTTTGCCGATTTGGATGCCTTTAATTTCCTTTTGTTGTCTGATTGCTGAGGCTAGGACCTCTAGTACGATGTTGAATAGCAGTGGTGATAATGGACATCCCTGCCGTGTTCCTGACCTTAGCGGAAAAGCTTTCAGTTTTTCTCCATTGAGAATGATATTTGCGGTGGGTTTTTCATAGATGGCTTTGATGATATTGAGGTATGTGCCCTCTATCCCTACACTTTGAAGAGTTTTGATCAGGAAGGGATGTTGTACTTTGTCAAATGCTTTTTCAGCATCTATTGAGAGTATCATATGGTTCTTGTTCTTACTTTTATTGATGTGTTGTATCACATTGACTGATTTGCGGATGTTGAACCAACCTTGCAGCCCTGGAATAAATCCCACTTGGTCGTGGTGAATAATCTTTTTAATGTACTGTTGAATCCGATTGGCTAGTATTTTGTTGAGTATTTTCGCATCTGTGTTCATCAAGGATATCGGTCTATAGCTCTCTTTTTTGGTGGGATCCTTGTCTGGTTTTGGGATCAAGGTGATGCTGGCCTCATAAAATGAGTTTGGAAGTTTTCCTTCCATTTCTATTTTTTGGAACAGTTTCAGGAGAATAGGAATTAGTTCTTCTTTAAATGTTTGGTAGAATTCCCCCGGGAAGCCGTCTGGCCCTGGGCTTTTGTTTGTTTGGAGATTTTTAATGACTGTTTCAATCTCCTTACTGGTTATGGGTCTGTTCAGGCTTTCTATTTCTTCATGGTTCAGTTGTGGTAGTTTATATGTTTCTAGGAATGCATCCATTTCTTCCAGATTGTCAAATTTATTGCCGTAGAGTTGCTCATAGTATGTTCTTATAATAGTTTGTATTTCCTTGGTGTTAGTTGTGATCTCTCCTCTTTCATTCATGATTTTATTTATTTGGGTCCTTTCTCTTTTCTTTTTGATAAGTCGGGCCAGGGGTTTATCAATTTTATTAATTCTTTCAAAGAACCAGCTCCTAGTTTCGTTGATTTGTTCTATTGTTTTTTTGGTTTCTATTTCATTGATTTCTGCTCTGATCTTTATGATTTCTCTTCTCCTGCTGGGCTTAGGGTTTCTTTCTTGTTCCTTCTCCAGCTCCTTTAGGTGTAGGGTTAGGTTGTGTACCTGAGACCTTTCTTGTTTCTTGAGAAAGGCTTGTACCGCTATATATTTTCCTCTCAGGACTGCCTTTGTTGTGTCCCACAGATTTTGAACCGTTGTATTTTCATTATCATTTGTTTCCATGATTTTTTTCAATTCTTCTTTAATTTCCCGGTTGACCCATTCATTCTTTAGAAGGATACTGTTTAGTCTCCATGTATTTGGGTTCTTTCCAAACTTCCTTTTGTGGTTGAGTTCTAGCTTTAGAGCATTGTGGTCTGAAAATATGCAGGGAATGATCCCAATCTTTTGATACCGGTTGAGTCCTGATTTAGGACCGAGGATGTGATCTATTCTGGAGAATGTACCATGTGCACTAGAGAAGAATGTGTATTCTGTTGCTTTGGGATGAAATATTCTGAATATATCTGTGATGTCCATCTGGTCCAGTGTGTCATTTAAGGCCTTTATTTCCTTGCTGATCTTTTGCTTGGATGACCTGTCCATTTCAGTGAGGGGAATATTAAAGTCCCCTACTATTATTGTATTGTTGTTTATGTGTTTCTTTGATTTTGTTATTAATTGGTTTATATAGTTGGCTGCTCCCACGTTGGGGGCATAGATATTTAAAATTGTTAAATCTTCTTGTTGGACAGACCCTTTGAGTATGATATAGTGTCCTTCCTCATCTCTTATTACAGTCTTTGGCTTAAAATCTAATTGATCTGATATAAGGATTGCCACTCCTGCTTTCTTCTGATGTCCATTAGCATGGTAAATTCTTTTCCACCCCCTCACTTTAAATCTGGAGGTGTCTTCGGGCTTAAAATGTGTTTCTTGGAGGCAACATATAGATGGGTTTTGTTTTTTTATCCATTCTGATACCCTGTGTCTTTTGACAGGGGCATTTAGCCCATTCACATTCAGGGTAACTATTGAGAGATATGAATTTAGTGCCATTGTATTGCCTGTAAGGTGACTGTTACTGTATATGGTCTCTGTTCCTTTCTGATCTACCACTTGTAGGCTCTCTCTTTGCTTAGAGGACCCCTTTCAATATTTCCTGTAGAGCTGGTTTGGTATTTGCAAATTCTTTCAGTTGTTGTTTGTCCTGGAAGCTTTTAATCTCTCCTTCTATTTTCAATGATAGCCTAGCTGGATATAGTATTCTTGGCTGCATGTTTTTCTCGTTTAGTGCTCTGAAAATATCATGCCAGCTCTTTCTGGCCTGCCAGGTCTCTGTGGATAAGTCAGCTGCCAATCTAATATTTTTACCATTGTATGTTACAGACTTCTTTTCCCGGGCTGCTTTCAGGATTTTCTCTTTGTCATTGAGACTTGTAAATTTTACTATTATGTGACGGGGTGTGGGCCTATTCTTATTTATTTTGAGGGGCATTCTCTGAACCTCCTGAATTTTGATGCTTGTTCCCTTTGCCATATTGGGGAAATTCTCCCCAATAATTCTCTCCAGTATACCTTCTGCTCCCCTCTCACTTTCTTCTTCTTCTGGAATCCCAATTATTCTAATGTTGTTTCGTCTTATGGTGTCACTTATTTCTCGAATTCTCCCCTCGTGGTCCAGTAGCTGTTTGTCCCTCTTTTGATCAGCTTCTTTATTCTCTGTCATTTGGTCTTCTATATCACTAATTCTTTCTTCTGCCTCATTTATCCTAGCAGTGAGAGCCTCCATTTTTGATTGCACCTCATTAATAGCTTTTTTGATTTCAACTTGGTTAGATTTTAGTTCTTTTATTTCTCCAGAAAGGGCTTTTATATCTCTCGAGAGGGTTTCTCTAATATCTTCCATGCCTTTTTCGAGCCCGGCTAGAACCTTGAGAATTGTCATTCTGAACTCTAGATCTGACATATTACCGATGTCTGTATTGATTAGGTCCCTAGCCTTCGGTACTGCCTCTTGTTCTTTTTTTTGTGGTGAATTTTTACGTCTTGTCATTTTGTCCAGATAAGAGTAAATGAAGGGGCAAGTAAAATACTAAAAGGGTGGCAACAACCCCAGGAAAATATGCTTTAGCCAAATTAGAAGAGATCCAAAATCGTGAGTGGGGAGAAAGGGGATAAAAAGAGGTTCAAAAAGGAAGAAAGAAAAAAGAAAAAAAAAAAAAAAAAAGAAAAGAATTTTTTTTTTTTAAAAAAGAAAACACCTAAGAAAAATGTAAAAAAATATATATATATATTAGATAAACTAGTAAAAAATCGTTAAAAAAGAAAAAGGTAACAGTTAAAAAAAAAAAAAATTTTACCCGAAGGCGAGAAAAAAAAAAAAAAAAAATGAAAAAGAAAAAATTAAATTAACTGCAAGACTAAAAAAAATCACAGGAAAAAAGCCATGAGTTCCGTGCTTGGCTTTCTCCTCCTCTGGAATTCTGCTGCTCTCCTTGGTATTGAAACCGCACTCCTTGGTAGGTGAGCTTGGTCTCGGCTGGATTTCTTGTTGATCTTCTGGGGGAGGGGCCTGTTGTAGTGATTTTCAAGTGTCTTTGCCCCAGGCGGAATTACACCGCCCTTACCCGGGGCCGGGGTGAGTAATCCGCTCGGGTTTGCTTTCAGGAGCTTTTGTTCCCTGAGCGCTTTCCGTAGAGTTCCAGAGGACGGGAATACAAATGGCGGCCTCCTGGTCTCCGGCCCGGAGGAGCCGAGAGCCCAGGGCCCCACTCCTCAGTGCGCCCTCAGAGAACAGCGCCCAGTTACTCCCGTCTGCCTGACCTCCGGCCGCGCTCCGAGCTCACCGAGCCTGCGACCGGTTCAAGGTAACACGGAGCTGCGAGCTTACTGTCGGCTCTGTCTCTGTAGCCGGCTTTCCCGTTCCAATACCCGCAAGCTCTGCGACACTCAGACACCCCCGATCCTTCTGTGACCCTGCGGGACCTGAGGCCACGCTGACCCCGCGTGGGCTTCGCTCCGGTTTAGCCTCTGGAGCGATGTCCCTCCGCGGAACAGACTTTTAACAGTCCTGATTTTGTGCGCGGTTGCTCCGCCGCTTGCCGGGAGCCGGCCCCTCCCCCCGGGGTCTATCTTCCCGTCGCTTTGGATTCACTTCTCCGCCGGTCCTACCTTTCAGAAAGTGGTTGTTTTTCTGTTTCCAGAATTGCTGTTCTTCTTCTCTTCGATCTGCCGATGGATTTTCAGGTGTTTGCAATCTTTAGATAAGCTATCTAGCTGATCTCCGGCTAGCTGAAGCAGTCTCAGCTTGCTACTTCTCCGCCATCTTGACTCCTCCCCCCCATCTTGAACACTCTTTACCTCACCCACAGCCCCCCGTAGAAAGAAACAATGCAGCAAGTTGTGCCACCATCTTTCTATTTTAAAAAATCCACCTTAAAAAGAACAAGGCTGTCAGTATTCTGCTTTCATAAGGAGTGAAGTCATCCTTTCCTTTTGGGCCAGTCTAGATGTGGCCAATCACAAGGAATCTGTTGAAAGCTATTTTAAAAATCACTAACATTTAGTCAACTTGAAAAGGTCAGACCAATCAAAACATGAGAAAAATGTCTTGATTAGGGAGTTAGTCACTTTTTACAGGGAACAGAAAGTTAAGACCTAATTTGCTGTGACAAGATTTATAAAGTAGAATTTCTGGATTGGGTTTCTAAAGAATACAGTCTTTGGAATAAAACTTTGAAAAAATTTCTACAAAGAACTTCAGCAATCATTTTAATAATGTTTTTGAAGTCCAATAACTATCTCCCTGTGTGATTGTAAAAGCAAGGTCATTTGATAAATGACTGTTTTACAAGGAAGAAAAATATTTGAAAACGAAATCACTGTATAATAGAATCCAGCATACTAGAAGATATTTATAGCCATATATGTTATATTCACATGAGTTATGTAATAGTAATTACCATTAAGGCAACTATTTAAAGGCTGACAAAAGCCAAAGCTGAGAATAACAAAGCAAAACAAAAGGACATGAAACTGTAAACCAATTCAGAAATCATTAAATCAAAATCAAATTATGGCATGCAACTGGAAACCCTGGTTGTCTTTGGGAAGAGCTGGGTAGCTGGGGTTGAGACATCAACTTTTTATTATGCATGTCCTTCCATAACTTTTGAGTTACATTCCATCAAAGGACTTACCTATTCAAAAAGATGAATTATGAAAACTAAAAAACAAATTATATCCTTAATAATAAATTTGGCTATTTTTACAGGTTCTACATGTACCTATAATATTTGCTTTAACTCTATATTAAAAAATTAAAGCTGTTGGCCTATTTCTTAAAGTAATTTCAGTTACCAAGTTAGAAATGTTCATTATATACAGGACTGCTGTCTACATGGAGAAAGTAGTAAAAATTTAAAAAAAGAAGTTTAGAGTTAGACTACTCGTAAATTCTTTTCCTTCCTTCCTTCCTTTCCTCTCCTCCTTTTCTCCTTCCCCCTTCCTTCTTTCTTTCCTTTCTCCCCCTTCTCCCATCCTTCCTCCCCCTTTTTTCCTTCCTCACCTCCTTCTTCCCTTCCTTCCTCCCTCCCCCCCTTTCTCCCTTCCTTCCTCATTTTCCTTCCTTCCTTCTCCCCTTTTTTTCCTGGATCCATCCAACAATCTCTTACTGCATGCCAGTATGCTGAGCCCTGTGCTCTACTGGGAACAGACACTTAACAAATAACTCCAGAGTTACATGGTAACTGTTGTCGCAATAATAAGGAACAAGGTACGAAGAGAGTGAATACACAGGATTTGGGGAGAATCAGGGAAAATTCCTAGAGGATATGACATTTAAGCATGGACCTGAATAATGAGTCAAATTGGCCAAATGAAGTCATGGGAAAGGGACATTCCAGGAATAGGAAACAAGTATGAAGGCTCTAGCTGGGAGCAATCTGATGCATGGTGGGGTGTGCATGGAGATTTGTGAGGAGGGAAAAAACAGTAGCCAAACAAGAGACTGGGGAGAGGAAGGTTATGGCAGACCTTATGCTCTTTGTTAAGAATTTGAAACTTTATGGGGTGCCTGGGTGGCTCAGTTGGTTAAGCATCTGACTCTTGGTTTTAACTCAGGTCATGATCTCAAGGGTGGTGGGATTGAGCCTAGCATGGGATCCCTGCCCAGTGGGGAGTCTGCTCAAGATTCTCTCTGTGCCTCTCCCCGTCCTCCCTCAAATAAATAAATAAATACATAAATACATAAATATTTAAATAAATGAATTTAGAATTTTGTCCCATGTTCAATGGGAAGTTGTGGAAGGGACTTAAGAAGAATGACGCCTTGATCCATTTTACATTTTACAAGGTCATTGTGGTTGCTTCGGGCCAAATTTGAAGGGGTCAAGTGTACGTGTGGAAAGACAATTAAAGAGCAACTGGAATACTCCTAATGAGATGCTGACGGGCTGATGTGCTCATGCTGGCTGTGAAGGAGAGGAGTGAGCAAGTTTGTGATATATTGAAAAGATGTCATCAAGAGAACCTGGTGATTCATGAGATGTGAGGAGTCAGATGTGCATCCTATTCCACTGGCTCCAGAACTGATCACTGCAGGGGGGTAGTTTCAAAATTCTTTTATTTTGAAAACAAACAAACAAACAAATAAATAAATACTTTGATTTGCATTTCTTACTTTGTAATTTTCTGGAGTATGTATGGAACATTTTAAAATTTGTTCCAGATATTTACAGACACTAATTTCATTTTATCACAGTTATTTCAGTTTTAGGTAATATACAATAGACAGACACACACACACACACACACACACACACACACATTTTGCCCAGAGATGGCAATATGTAATTTAAAAACAGCAGACAGGTCTTGTGTTAGCTCAGGGCCATTTAGAAAAAATTAAATATTACTATGCAGATATACAAACCTTGCTGTTAATTTTCTCTTTTAATTATCTGCATAGTTTTATGTAAGACACTATATGAACTAAACAAAATTTAAACTTTCAGATTAAGTTTGTTTTTAAACGAGAAACAACCACATGTGCCCAGAAATATCTGGGAGGCGTACGCAGAACTGCTTACTCTTTAATTTTTAGAAAGAATTGACACTTTACCATGGTGACCTGTTAGGGTTTGACCAAGGAGAGATTATCTCCATAAAGGCTTTTCTTTTGGCAGCACAGTGATGAGTGGAAAGAGGTGGGCAGTTAAATATTTAGATTTATTATTTAGATGTCATATTAAAGACACCTATAACAAAATTCGAGACAGCAAAGGCTTTGAAATATGACATCATTCATACTTCTCTGTAAGTCTTTGGAAATCATTGCTATTTACGTCTCTACAGTTGAGGCATCCATAGTGTGAAATAATTTAAATCATTTTTATGTCTTTGAGGTCATTTGTTCTTAATCATTCATATAAGAAAAAAATTATAGCTAGACATAACAGCAGATATCCTTGTGGGTATTATGACTCTCTTCTCCGTACCAACTAAATAATGCTACTGCTATTATTCTGCCTACAAGAAAAATTCAGAATCAGAGCATTGGAAATAAAAAAAAACATTAGGTAAAATGTTCCACAAGAGCTTTCCTACTGTTTCTTTCTCAAATCAAGCCCATGATGACCAATTGGGGCAAGCATCAATTTTGGAAAAAGTAACAGAGTTGTCATCTGAAGTCTTAGGTCCAGGCTCTTTTCCCTACTATATATATGATCTTGGACAAATCATAACCTTTCTTGTTATGCATTTGCACTGAAAAAATTGGGTTTATTCCACCTTTTTGACCTATCTTACTGATTTGTTATGGATGGTGAACACCTTTTAAATCACATGTTCTAGAGGTATTGTTTTAAACAGAAGATACCACCATAGGCAGCTATTACATGTGAAATATGGATTTGGGATTGGGAGTCCTGAGATCTATCAAATATCGGCCACCTTTGAGTTGTGTGACCTTCATTATAGTACTTCAAGTCCCTTCATGTGTAAACCTTGAGGGGATCTCAGAGATTTTTCTAAGGCAGTGGTTTCTTAACCTTAGTGATGGGAGCTTTTTCAGCCTGCAGTAGTAGATGTATGTGGCAATATCTGCAGGCATTTTTGGTTATAGCAACTGGAGGAATGCTACTGGCATCTATGGGTGGAGGTCATGAATGCTCCCAAGAATCCTTGAGTACACACCCCCCCCCACCTCCAGGACAAAGAATTGTTTTGCCCAAAATGTCAATAGTGCTGAGGTTGAGAAACCTTGTTCTGAGGTCTGTGCTTGCTTTAAATTTTTATTCATAGGGAAAGGCATTTAATAAATTACCCACTTCACTAATAAGTATTTAAATTTACCAAAAGAAATGTTATTTACTTCTACTATGAAAAGAAGCATTGCTGTCTATAGTGAGGTTATCCACTAACATGTAAAGAGTGGTTATTATTTAGCACTAAGACAAGCAAGAGTTTAAACATCTTTGCCACCATCACCAACCACAATCCCGCATGCTATATGTCTTTGGGTGCCCCATATCCTTAAGATATATAGTTGGAGGCCAAAGAACAATTATAGTTGAAAGAGCAAGTATTTCAGTCAGTTGTTAGTGTAGCAATGAAAAACATGAGTCTTAGCATCAGATTGCTTGGGTTCAAGTCTCATTTTCACTACTAACTATGTGAACTTGGGAAACATATCTGTGCTTCAAACTCCTCATATATAAAATGTGACTAATAATATAGTTTGTGTTTTAAATGAGATCACTCAGGAAAAGCTCTTAGCATGGTGTCTGACACAAAAGAAATGCTGAATGTTAGTTATTGTTATAGTCAGACCTAAAGGTGAGTTTTTATTAATTATATTCCATGATACTTCTTTATTGTAGCCACTTAGATTTACTGCTACTCACAAGTCTCTGCTAATACTATTTTTTGGTTTGGGGCATGTTTCTCTACCTGGAGAAATTATACTCATCCTTTGAGTCTCAAAGCCAACACTGCCTCCCTGAAAGGGCTTTGGGTGGTCTCTCTGAGCAGACATGGTCTTCCCATCAATGGCATCCTTAAAAAAACTTACCCATAACATACCCTAAAGATCTCTATCCATATTCTTCACACTTCATTATTATTCACATATACATATACACAGACATCAGCCTCCCTGGCTGGAGTAATATACTCCATGACTGACATCTCTATATACATAATAGGCATACTGAGCCCTCCATAAATGTGGAACCTGGATCAATAATGGAGCATCTTCTGCTCTAGGAATAAAGTATACAATTGAATGCACAAGCTGAAATTAAATCTTAGAGTTGAGAAATTGAAGAGTGAAGAGGAGGAAATTTTCCTGTTTGACAGGATAAGATTATGGAGAAAAAGCAGAATTCAGCAGGATCCATTTATAGCTAGTTCTAGGGCATACTTTCTCCAAGTGTATACACATTGCCTGGGTTCTAAACAGATGATATGAGAGATTCTGGTATGATTCTACTGTCCATAATATGTATTAAAAATTTAGCAAGAAGAATCACTGCATATTATATCTGGTATATGGAGTTTCCTGAAATAAGGATAAATTACTCCACATGGTGGATTTTAGATACGACTAGTGCTGCTTAACAAATCTTACATGACAGTAATAAGCTTAGTCTCATGGTAGACAGTTAAGCTAAAAAGATATGAAAATGCTAAGCCAAATAAAAGTACCCCATCAATAATTCTGACCTACAAAGCATGGTTGACCTTCTCCACCAAACTAAAAAAAAAAAAAAATAGAAAGAAAGAAAAAAAAGATTGGTTTTAGTACTTCCATGTTACAGATATTAAAAAGTGACCACTAATGGGATTTAGGTACATGATCATAACTATCCCCAGACTAATTAAAAATGACTGTCACTCACATTGTTCAGAGTATATCCACAGTAGCAAACATTACTAGGTTCACTTTAATTTGGAGTTGTGTCAGAGTAGCTAATAGAGAGGATCACAATTATTGCTCAAGTTCAAAAATCCTCTATGAAGCTTAGTGATAGTTTATTTTTGTGCCATTGTCTTATGAAATGTCAAGAACCAATTTCTTAAAGTCATATGCAGACTATCAGGTAATGATGGTGGATTGAGCACAGAAATAGTGTTTTTTTTTCCATCTGACAATGCACAGAAATATGAAGGGAGTTTTAATTAGGTACAAACTCATAATGACAAAAGAAATGGGAGGGAACTGCAACAGAATTTTTAAAGCCAGACAGTTAATGAACAAATAGTAATTCACTTAGAAGACCTGAAAAAGTGAACACTAATCTAACAGACATTGATGCCAAGAAATGACATGATTATTGATATGGAACTTCCCAAAGGCTAAGGAATTGATCGTGCTAGACATCTATGGAAGAAAGGATGAGAATGGGACAAAAATAAGAGAACTGTTCAAAAATCTTTTAAAAAAATCAATTAGGTATTGATTCCATTCTTCGTTCTGGCAGAAACTGAAGTTTATTCTCTGGAAAGGGTGAAAGGGAGACTTAGCACAGCTGAAGGCATATTTTTACGATGAATATAACATTCTTTCTCAGTCATTTTTCAGAAGCCAACAGATAGGCAGATACTGGGGGGATTTTCCTCTGTGAATGTGACCAGCACACAACAAAAGGCCCAACAATATGGACAGCAGGTGTTTCCCAGCTAGCCAGACAACCAAACCATGAAGCCCATGATCAACAGACTGTGAAGAGTTTCCAAGAACCTTCTGACTGCCTAGCAGACAATCAAAGAGAGCAAATAAAGTGAAGGAAGCCTTGAATATGATGGAGACCCATACAAGCAAACAAATAGACAACAGGAACTTGGGGGAGAATAAAGGTTATGTGGAGAGAAAAGCAAGTTCCTAAAACAAAATAAAAGAACTCACTTAAGTGTTCTGAGAGGAGAGGTCAGTGCCTCTACATGGCAAAAATAGGCTGCTATAGAAAAAGATGGATGTATATAAGGAAGTAAAAAACATGTATCCAAAAAGGAAAAAAATCAGTAAGAGGGTTGGAAGATAAAGTTTAGGAAATCTCCCAGAAATTAAAGCAGAAAAGACAGAAAATTACTATATGGAATGGCAGTTTTGATTAGTGTTTCCATACTCACAAACAACCTGTGGATGGAGATGAAGCCAAAGTCATCATACAGGAGGATGGGCAGATAAGACATCATATAAGACATCCACAAATGTGGAGTAGGAGTGAGAATTTGAAAGAGAACTTTATCTATAATAACCGGAAGTCAGTAGATTAAATCAACAAACTGATTTCAATACGGTAATAGGAAAATGAAATTGTGGTTCAAGCATGTTATTAAAGACATGGAAGTAAATAATGAAAGTCAGCCATAACAGATACAGGTGGTTGCCTCTGTTAAGTGAGATAATGCCATGGCGGGCAGTGGTGGGGGAAGACAGGAGTTGGTTCTCTTTTATATAAGATGGCTTTCACAACTTGTCTCCTAAGTGTATGTACATGTAATTATGATGAAAGTAGCGGCATATGCAATGTATATGAAATACACAAACACAGATATCAATGAGGACATTCCATCCCCAAATACAGGAAAAATGTTAACTGTGCAGATTAATTAGTTTCCATTGTCAAATGTTTTATTTTAGTGTGGACAAAACAAAAGATATATGATTATAGTTTTTCTTGGAAGCAGGGGATGATCAGTAACAGTCTTGGCATACTCTTACATAAAAATATGGGGAAATGGAGAGGATAATACAGTGAGCTTTTAAAATAAATATAAAACTAAATGTATTCAATTCAATGACTGCCCTTTTCTTTGAGAAACCTAAGTTTTGGATTTCAAATAGCTCTTCTAAAAAATTACAGATTACATTGATAGTAGATGGTCACTTCTTTATTTTTTTAATAATATCATTTGGCAAACTAGATAAATTGACCACTTTATGATGATCCACTTCATTCGTTCGTTCATTTATTCGTTCATTCTAATAGTTCAACTGGTTCTTGAAATCTAAAAGTTTTGGAGCCAGTGTCTTAAATGGCACTCAAAATTGTCATTACTTTTACAGAAAAAAAAAAATCTGCTAACTCTTTACTTTCTAACCTCAACAGCCCAGGATAAAAACCCCACACCTGCACACAAGTCCAATTCCTCTTTGTTTCAAATCACTTTGCATTATATGGCCATTTGTGTACCATTTTTGTGACTTGCTGATGACCAACACAGCAGGATGCAATGCACTTAAATGAGCTGGAAAATGGAAGTCCCTCAAAGGCTCAGAAATCAATATAACATGGAAAGAAAGACAAAAGAAGAAGAAAACAATATAAAACCTCTAAGTGGTTAGCAGGTCACAGGAATTCAAATGTATATAGACACAGTTCCAAATCAATACCAATCAAATATGTGTCTGTCTCCATTTCTTTTAAAGAAATTACTGAAATTATTGAGGTAATTGAGTCAATTAAGTTTTCAAAAATTTCCCACCATATTCCATTTAAAATTTTGCCTAAATAATTCAGTTACTGAATATATTAACAACATATATATCTTTCTTCTCTGAACAAAAGGAGAAGAAAATGAAATAGTGAAAAGAAAAGGCACAATTCATGGAGCCTCTCCTTGAATATGAATCTAATAATGTATATTTGTGGATGACTGACTTTGAACGGATATAACTTAGTTGTGGAAATAATCAGTAGTTTTCTTAGTTACATCTTATAATTATGTTTTTGAATAATTAAATAAATTTAAAAACACTTGGCAACTTGAAAGGTGTTGTGATTGCAGCAAAACTCTTCAAAATCCTTTTAAAGGATATAATAGTAAATATAAAATAGTTGCCATTCTACTTGGCAAAACAAGATAATCTCAGAAACACTGTAATTAAACTTCAGTCACTTAATAAGAATTTATTGAATACAATCTATCAGTTGGTTATTCAGAGATAAATGCACTACATCTGTTCTCAAGAGGAAAATAAGACTTTTGGAAGCTTGTGTACTTAATGATTACAATAATAATTTGAGACAAATTGAAAAATAAGTTATCTCTCAGGCCAGCAACTGCCTAACTTCAGCTCCAAGGGGATCTTTCAAAGGCTTGTCTGGTCCAAACGTCTCACCCAAGTTATGTTCACATTTCCAGTTGTGAGAGAGTCCGGCCAAAATGTGCCACTACAGTCCTGTATCCACAGTTTGATTCAACATATTTCCCTCAAATATTGCTTTTCTTTTTGGCATTCTTATTATTACTGACATCACCATTTTCCCAGTCAGCCATAAGTAACACCTATTTTCTTTGACTTCTCTGTTAACTTCCTTTCCTAAAAGTTGATACAGCAATAAGATTTATATCTCTGACTTCCTCCGAAAGATTATACACTCCCCACATCTGATCTTTTCAGATTCTTTTTTTTAAAGATTTTATTTATTTCTTTGACAGAGAAAGATCACAAGCAGGCAGAGAGGCAGGCAGAGAAAGAAAAGGGGCAGGGGAGTAGGCTCCCTGCTGAGCAGAGAGCCAAATGTGGGACTCCATCCCAGGACCCTGGGATCATGACCTGAGCCCAAGGCAGAGGCTTAACCCACTGAGCCACTCAGGCGCCCCGACCTCTTCAGGTTCTAATCTGTTACTTTTCACCTAAACAATCATTTTCCCTATTAGGTCTCTGGTTTCTGATTTCTTTATTCTCTTACAGTCTACTATGAGACTACCTAACCATTTGGGCTCTCTTCCCTCCTTTTTTAAAAAAAAAAATTATTTATTATTTGAGAGAGAGAGAGTATAAATGAGAGGGAGGAGGAGCAGAGGGAGAAGCAGGCTTCCGCAGAGCAGGGAGTCTGATGCAGGGCTCAATTTCAGGACCTTGGGATCATGACCTAAGGTGAAGGCAGATGCTCAACTGAATGAACCACCCAGGAGCCCTTGCTTCCCTCTTTAGTGAAAATGTATCTTTATTATCCTTTTTCTGGCACTACTTTTTTTTCAGCAGGTCAGCTGGCTGAACTACTTCAGTGGGCTGCATTGCTGCCCAGCTTCCAAAATCAACATGGGTTTTCTCATATCAGTGTGTCTCTCTTAACACTGGTCTTTCAGCAATGCCTTTCTACTTCATTTTGCTTGGCCTAATCCTACCCCTTCACTAAGGTATAGCTCACAGAACACTTTTACAATGAGGACCTACTTGATCCTCCTTTTAAAATCAGCTCTTCTTCGCTAAACTCAGAGTAGGTTCTTCTCGGTTTCACGTACATCTTTGCCTAATGCCATGTTGGACATAGGCAAAGTATTCAACAAATGCACTAGTGAATGAATAGTTTCTTATTAGTACCTTGAAATACTTTAATGCTGTAACTCTGCTAATGAATCATAAGACTTAGGATGCTGAACAATGTAAGTGACTATCTCCATAGTTTGAAAAAGTTATGCCTGTAATTGTTATGGCTAGATGCCAGGGTGTCTACCAATAGAGAAAGGCAGAATTCCTAAAATTTTTTTTCTGTGAAGACCAGGAAACCAGAAGAATGTCTAGAAGATCATCTTTTATTACTAGATAAAATCACCAATCCATTTATTAGTAGACATTATTTCTATTGCAGGTGGATCAACTTGCGCCAATTGGAAAAGAACACCCACCTGTGAAAAATTAAGACTGAACTTTCTTTGCTCTCTCAGCGCTAGCAGGACTATCATGTTTTTTTCTTCTAGGAAAAGGGATTAAAGGAACACTTCTCTCCGCTTCATTTATTGGACATTTTAAAACTCTTGTGGGGGACATGAACCATGAGAGACTGTGGACTCTGAGAAACAAGCTGAGGGTTTTGGAGGAGAGGGGGTGGGGGATTGGGTGAGCCAGGTGGTGGGTATTATGGAGGGCACGTATTGCATGGAGCACTGGGTGTGGTGCATAAACAATGAATCTTGGAACACTGAGAAAATAAAATAAAACTTAAAAACATAAATAAAACTCTTGTGCTATGGACAACTTGTAATGATTTTCTTCCCCAAATGGTAACCTCAAGGGTCACCTGGAAAAACTATACTTCAGGTAAAAAGAAAAGACCGTGAAACACAACACACACACACACACACGCACACGCACACACACACACACACACACACATGCACACTGTGTGTGCACACATATGGGGCAGACCTGATAATTACTGAATGAGGGCTCTTGTCAACACTTCACTGTTTATTCAGCTTGTGAACTTTTTTCTCAGTATCACAGTTTTTGTGAATGTGCTAGAATATGTGACAGATACTGTAGGGGGCTGAATGGTAGCTCCTAAAATATAGGTCCCTTCTTAATCTCCAGAAGCTGTGAATATTACTTTATTGGGGAAAAAAGTTTTTGTAGATGCAATTAAATTCAGGGCCCTTGATATGAGGAGATCATTGTTGATTACCTGTGTTGACCCTAAATCCTATGACAAGTGTCTTATAAAAGAAAAGCAGAGGGATATCTGAGACTGACATAAGAGAAAAAAACACAAATGAGAGAAGTAGGGCAATGTTGACCATAGAGGCAGAGACTAGAGTGATGTGGCCAAAAGTCAGGGAATGCTGACAACCACCATATGCCATTAGGAGGTTAAGATTCTTCCCTAGAGTCTCCAGAGGCAGTGCAGTCCTTGATTTCAGACTGCTGGCCTCCAGAACTGTAAGAGAGTATATTTTTATTGTTTTAAGACATCTAGTTTGTGGTAATTTGTTATAGCAGCCACAGGAAACAATAAAGATAGCACAGTAAGTTTTTAGTAAGTTAAGCATCACACACTGTTGCTAAATTTCTCCTATAATTTGAGAAGTGCCTTCTTTCTCCACTTGACCCCCTCTTCATTCCCCAGTACACAGCTCCCACTTGGAAAGATATTCAGATCTCATTTGTACCCCCTGTGGCTGACTTATAGAATTTTGCTTTCTTGACAATAGCAGCTGATAGATGATGAGATAACCCAGATGTGTCTGTGTCTGTTCATTCCCTTGCTTGTACAGTGAAGAGCTCTGGAAAGTATAGAGATCATGATTATGGCTAAAAAAAAAATTAGACCTATCAGGTTAGAAAAGATACAGACAGATATATAGATGTGGATATATGACTTTAAGATTTTTGTTTGCAGAGCTTACAAGTCCCAACAGTACAGAGAATAGTGATTCTCAGCCTCCATTCCAGATTTAATAAAGTAATATTTCAGATATAGGGGGAGGCAGGGGAGCTGGGAAACTAGGTGATGATGTTTTGTAAGTATTTATGATGTCTATTCCCAGTTAAAAATCATTGTCATAGACAGCTGATGATGAAGATCTTCAAGCCACTGAGATTCTCACTTTATTAGTCAGTGGCTAGAATGACCCAATGGCTTGTGTCAATATACCACAATGCCAAGGACCTCTTCATTTGGAGGAAGAAAACAAATTAAAAGTGAAAATGCCAACTTATAATATTAAAATAATTAAAATACATGTGTTCTGAATTACCAAACTGAATACAAAATGGTCTTCTGTATTTGATTGAGTTGACCATTATTTCAATAACTTTGAGAATCTTAGTCATATCTCCCCATTGAGAAACTATTCTCACAAGGCAGAATAAAGTCAATTTCCATCTTGTTCTCAATGTATGCTATTGTAAAGATATAATAAATTAATGATTAGGTTCTTTTAGTTACTGCAGTTTAAAATAGAGTGTTCATGGAGCGCCTGGGTAGAGCAGTCAGTTAAGTGTTCAACTCCTGGTTTTGGCTTGGGTCCTGATCTCAGGGTGGTGAGGTCCCCCTCAGTGCTTGGGTTTTCCTCTCCCTCTCCCTCTGGCTCTCTTCCCCCATGCACACTCTCTCTCTCTAAAATAAGTAAATAGATCATTAAAAAAAATAGAGTGTTCCTTAGTTACTATGCCACTTTCATTCTTATAATCATTTTCACAATTGGTGGAAGTTTTCTCACACTATTGCTTATGTGGCCTTGACTTAGTAAATGTCAGCCCAAAGGAAAAACTGCAAATTACCTTATCAGCTTAATGAAGCATACATTTACGTTATAAAAGCATTTCTATTTCTATAAAAACCTTAGCAAGTTCTTTAAAGTTAACATGGTTTTAGAAGCCACATGCAATATACATCGTAAATGTCATAAAAATACCTTGAGTCCAATTTAATTTCTTGGTTAACATTAATTTTGATCCAATTGTTACAGGTCTTCTAAATGGAAAATTTACTAAGGTCTACATAGTTTTTTACTTTAAATGCTCAATCAATCATTAGTTGGCTTCAGATGACTTTTCTATATATAGTCAGATAATTATATTTGGAAAGAAACTATAAATCCTAAATTAACAAAAGCCAAATTTGTGTGCAGGGACTTAATATTCACAGTAAATTGACAAATCAATTATCAGTTTCACTTTGTTCATTTTAAGAGGTGAAATGAGACCACTTGCTTTTTGCTTGCTATTTTTTTTTAAATTTCTTTTCAGCATAACAGAATTCATTGTTTTTGCACCACACCCAGTGCTCCATGCAATATGTGCCCTCCTTAATACCCACCACCTGGCTGCCCCAACCTCCCATCCCCCCCGCCCCTTCAAAACCCTCAGATTGTTTTTCAGAGTCCATAGTCTCTCATGGTTCACCTTCCCTTCCAATTGCTTGCTATTTAAGAAAAGACTATAACTTGCTGCTTTTAAAAAAGTGAAAAAAATCTGATGAAGTAGCCACTCTTCTATCTGCTTTTCTCACATTAACTTTTGCAGCTCACGAGACCTTCTGTTCAGGAATGTTCTAAGTACTTCCATTTTCTTAAGTGCCTTGAAAAGAAATTTCATGCTTGAAGATCAGTGGAAGAAGAAAAGTGTCTATTAAAATGTACTTGAAAGAACACAAGTGCAAAAAAAATGGGAATGAGAAAATAGGAGGCAAAGATGAACAGAAGCAGATCCAGAAGACAAGCAACTGAATAAGAAAAAAACCAACAAAACCTGAGAAAAATTTCAAGGACAAATTCATATTCAAGCCTTATCACTAGATGTTCTATTTGATAAGACAGGATTTGTTAACAGTGGGATAAAATGGAAATGAAGTAGTACATAAAGATGAGACAATTCTAAATACTACAGAAGGGTCACAATTAGAATTTAACAAAGGAACAAAGAAGGAAACAACAATCAATACACTATTGTGTAGAAATATACCAAGAAACACAGCATGTATCTGTAAAATGAAGGTACAATATAAACGTAGCGGACTGTTGCAAAGGTGAAATGAGACAACATATGAAATGCCTTGCAAATATAAGACACTCCAAAAGCAAAAGAGAGATTATGATCATTAATCAAGGCAAGCTACACTTATAGGGCCTTGACTTTCTAGTTGATTAAAATGCTCATTTGAATGAGATCTGATGTTCAGTCGTAGCTGAAATCCTAAACAAGGACACAAAGTCTTGGCCTCTTCATGAGGAACAAGAGTCATCTCTGAGGTTAATCAAGACTGTAATATTAAATCTTTGTAGACACGCTTCTGTCTGTCTGTCTGTCTGTCTACCTACCTGCCTACCTACCTAACTTCTTATCTGGATTTTAGCAGACTTTGTGCCTGCCAGACACTCAATAACTAAGTAGTAAATGGAACTAGTGAACTCATTTCTCATTCTGGATCCCTTAGATTATAAAGTCTATTTGACTAAACTTTAGAGATCTGCCTTAAATTCAAGATGTCAGTTAACCCTCTAACCAAGACCAGTTTCCTGGCTGAACTGTGATGTATAACTTTATTTTAACCCCTATTTCTTTCTCCAAATTCAACCTACTGCTCTGTGTTGACATTCAATGGCCATCTGATTTTTCTTACTTTGTCTGATCAGGAATTGATGTATTACCAGGCTCCTCAGTTAGATCTTTATAGCTCAGCTCCTGGGCCCTTCTTTATCTGTCTCCCTCATCCATAAAGTAGGATCTTCAATCACAGCAGGCAATTAAATCAAAACTAACAGCTTTAGTGTGGTCTATTCTGTTGTCCTGTAGTATACGGCTACTGAAAAGGGTGAGTTATACCTGTTAGATTTTATTTATGAGATTTAAACCTGAGTAAATGCTCCATAAATTGTTCATTCATTTATCAGGTATTGACCTACACTTTAAGGGTGTGAAGATTAAACACTGTAGTCCATTCTTTAAGAGTTCCAAGTGCAGTAAGGGAAATTGACATATGATGATATGTACGGAAAATGAGAGAAATGCTCTAACAAAAGTATGAGAAAGAGACTTGCTAGCACTTGCTAGCACTTGACTTTAAAACCCAAGCTGTAGCATTTCTATCTTTTCACGAACCATGCCTTTTACTTGAAAATGTCTTTAACAGCTGAGAAGCTGACATTTGGTTTTGGGTCAACATTAGGCTCAAGGTTGAGACATAACCTAACACACAGAAACAGTGGGGAGGCGATGCAGGTGGAGCTGAGAAGTATGCGCTTCAGACACAGAGAGGATGTCAGTACTGGTTGAGAGGAGAGGCAAGGAAGAGTTTTCAGCGTTAGAGAGACTGTGCTCCAAGGCATCTGTCTGACTAATTCTGCTCCTACTAAGCTAGTGAACAGACATAATAAGGATGACAGCTAAATTAATAGGATGTGGATTAACCAAAGACTTTAAAGATAACAAATACTGAATATGAAAACTTAGCCCCTGTAATAACTATTGCTTTGTCCTCTTCATCTGGTACAAGCCCATCCCCCCACCCCCTGACATTTATGTACTCACACCAACACACAGGCTTCCTCACCACAGGAGATACAGCATACAAGAAGCACTGAGTCAACATGTCTCACTTCTGACGTCATAGTAATCTGGTCAAAATTTAGATCTGTAACCTAAGCTAGGCCAATCAGAACTCCTTTTCAAAGAATCTTGAAATCCAGCTACAGTTCCAGACTCCACTTATCATCCGGTTTAGAATTTAGCAGACTACTGCCCTCATCCTGTAAGCTGGTCCACCCCCTGCCATACTCCACCTCTAAAAAGGGTGACATGCAGAGAGAAGCAGATGAGAACAGAAAACCTGAGGTTTTTAGTCATCCTCTAGGCCAGCTCTGCTCCTGCCTTTTAAGTGGTTTGTCACTTGTGATCAGAGCCCTAGTGATGAACTATTAGAACCTGTGAGTCCTTAAATGTAAGTTGTCTAGGCACAGGATGTTGATCCAAAAAAAAAAAAAAAAAAAAAATCCCTCAAATTAACTCCTGCTTGAAATAGCCATCTATTTGAGACAAAAAGAAATGTTTTTGGATTATTTTCCCTATACATTGCTCATTTGCTTGTGTCAATTTTCTATTTTATTTCATATACATATATAGTGACTGAAAAGAAAATAAAGGCCTGTCTACTCCAAATCTGTCAACAGTAGAATTCTCTATTGATTTGACATTTCTTTCATAGATAGTAACTGATGTTCTCTATGACACTTAACTTCACCTGCAACTACTAACTCATGTATTCATCTAATCAAAGATTCACTTAATTTATTTATCACCCATTATATACAAATGTTATTTCTACTCTCTAATAAGTAGCAAATCCTAATAAACAGCATTGGAGCGGAAATACATTATTCATGGGAAATAGAGAAGGGCTTTTTTTCCTTCAAAATATAATCATTACAAATTACAATACAAATTTTATATCTAAAAAATCTTTGTATAAATTTTTCTATAAATATGTGACATATAATTTTGAAGCAAATATCCATACTGCTCATAAACAAACTATACATAATAAGTAGAATGCATAATACCCTAATTGCATCTCAAGTAATTTTAGTCAAACTTAGGTACATTATTCAGAAAGCATTTAAAAAATGTAATCGATTAACTCAAAGATGCCAAGATAATTGACATTATCAAATCAGAAATATACACTCATCAGAAACACTGAAATGTTTCTTTTAAGAAGAGAAAACAAAAATACTTACTGAACTTTCCCTAAGCTATTTCATCTAATGGTCTCTTACTGAAGATTTGTAGTAATAATCTCAAAGTTTCCTAAAACTCATATTTTAAGTACCCTATTTCCAGTGATGGCTTGATGTGACAGGATGCATTCAACTTAATTTTTCCAGATAAGCACTGTATTTTCCTTTGTTCTCTTCCTACTCAAAGAGCTGCCAAGTTTCCATAAACACAATTCTTCAGCAAGCAAGTGTGAGATGGGTGCCCTGCTTTTATTAAACTAGAAACAAAAATTCTCTGAGACTGAGAAAGCTTGTAGTCTACTTCTAAGTTTGAGGAGACCATTGTGAGGAAGTCAGAAGGGAGAAGGAATACTGATTCTGCTGGAATTCTAAGGAGCTTTAAGTCTTTCTCTCATGCTTACTATGGACCAGAAGGGGAAGTATAAGGTATCTGCTGACCAGACCACTGGTCCAAGATTTACCTCAATACAGTTGAATTTTGGAAAGTAAAAACTCTGATAAGGTTTTTCTTTGATTTTTAAAAATTATTCAATTGGACTCTATATACTATAACTAGATTTTAGAAACTTTAACTAGGAAAATTTTAAAAGTCCTAATTCTTTTTGAGAAATTAACATTGGCCTTGTGTATAGTGAATTGGAAAAGAGGCCTCTTCATGAGAATTTACTGTGAGGCTCAGGTTTTAAAGCCTTCTGGATATTCTATACATTAGGCTGATCTTCTGTGTTCTAGAACATATCATTTAAGCACATCCTAAAAGGTGGATGTTTAGGGACTCAGAAACTAACGAATCAAATTTCATTGTCTGTATTTTCATACTGAAGAGAAAAACCTTACTAAATACATATGGATGCATTAGGAAGAAAATTAAATGATCAGCAGAATGATGTAATGCAAAGGGTGATATGGTTCTGGAAGAATCAAAAAACAAAATGCTCCCTTTAAACTTGGAAATAAGAACCCTCACTACAATTAAAGATGTGGATAAACCAATTACACCACAAGCAGTCACTCTATTAGGGTGCATTTCAACAAAACCAAGGCATTCTGGTTCCTCAAATATTCTACCTACCACATCAATTTTGAAAAGAATTAGATTAAAATACAAATGCTGTTGATTCTGAAGCTGGTGAACAAAATTTAGTACTTCCTCAAGGAAGGCACAAAGTCTCAACGGGGACATCATTTTCTGCTGATGGACAAGGGGAAGCCATATGAAGTGAGGGGTGGCTGATTCTTTACCTGCATTAGTTAGAGATACCACTTGCAGTTTCACATTGATGAACTTCATCTTAGGAAATGTAGAAATTTACATTACCATGGAGAAAAATTATGGGGGCGATTATTCAATCACAAAAGGATTCTTAAATAAAATTATTCACCACAGAATTTCTTTAAATAGTGTATTTCCCTTGTGCATATAAATCTTTCATTGATCATTAGCTGCTTAAGAGAGATTGGGGGACAGAGCCTCTTAAAACTGACATGTTAAACCACTGCTAATTAAAGATCAATCAAAAATGAAAGGAAAACTTCTCTGAAGTTATGATGATTCAATTTACCCACAAATCTGTAGGAACATATTAAGTTGGTAGAGTAAGGTGTGACTGGAATGCTAAGTGTTTTAACATTAAACCATAAAATACCGGTATCCTATTTTCATAATCATATTCAAGCAGAAGTTATTTTTCATGAAGAGCCTGCATATAATTTAGGAATGCTCAGTTACTTAGCCAAAATTCAAGAGGAAATTTATGGATGAACATCTCTCTTTATATTCAAATTTTAAATGATGCAGGCTTTTTTATAGTTTCTATTTTAATGAACATCAGTCATATGGTACATACTTTTATTCTGAAATCTCTTTCAATATTCTACACCATAATGTCTTTTGATAGGTTTATTTCTGATAAATTGGCATTTACTTAGCAAATTCTGAAGTTCTTGTTAACATGGGATACTCACTGCATGTTTCTATGCTGGTAAACTTCAGTCATTATGAAAGATTCAGAAAGTTTTATGATAGCAGTGTCTGTCAGAGGAAAAGCAGTATTTTTCTGTAAGTGAATATGACTGTCACCAAAACCTTTAGGAGGAAACTGACAAGCATAATAGTTTGATGCTCTGTTTTGTAAAATTATTCTCATGTCCTTTGTATTAATAAATGTTATATCTGCATTTATTTAGTTTAGAAAAATAATGTTTTCCAATCTTACTTTCTTCTTGATAATCATTTACAAATTTGTATAGCATAGTGTCCATTACATGGTCATTTTTTTAAAGAATGGGAATAATTTTCTTCTGTCAGAGTTACATACTTACTAATGCATTTGGGTAGACTTGTTGAAAAAGTAATTTAAACTAAATTAATTTCTTTAAGATAAAATATAATTTAAATAGAAAAACTTAATGTGCATATTGTGTTCTTAGAGGGGAAGTAGAAATTAATTTTCTAAAATATTATCTATCTAATAACGAAGCCTATGTCTGCTACCATAGTATGCTACTCTAGTAAGAATATAAACCTGATCAAATAATCATTGACATTCAGAATGCATTTCAGGAACCTTCCATATATAGCATTAAATTATCTCAACTACTAGTGACAAGCATGTACTGACTGCTTAATATATATCAGGCGACATATTAATCTTTACATGCATTATCTCATTAAATACTCACATTAACTCCATAGAGGTAGGTCTTATTACAGTGCCCTTTTTATTGGTTAGGAAAATAGGGGCTGCTTGTTTAAGGTTATACTAGTAGTAAGTGGCAGAGCTGGATTGTCATTTAGATCTTATGACAGAATGACATGAACTGGGAACCAGTGCAATATGCTTCCTTTTAATAGAGCCCAAATAACTGAATAATAGCAATACCAATACCAAGAAGAAGAAGGAGGAGGAGGAGGAGGAGGAGGGAGAGTGGGGAAGGGATGGGGAAGGGGAGGCAGTGGAGAAGGGGAAAACCATGATGATGAGAACAAATTTGTTTTTGTAAAATTTGTGATATAAAAACATATATTAATTTTTGGTCTCTGTTTTTGCATCAGTTAAAGGAAAGATTTAATTTGATAACTATCAAAGCATCTCCACTTTCTAAAGTTCCTAAATTTAGAGCTGTGAAGAGTTATACATATCTAGTTGCTTAGTGGTCAACAACACATAAAATACACTCTTAGTTTTGTAACAAAAAAGTAATCTTCATTATTCGTGTCTGTGTCCAAAAAACTACAACAGAATTAGATACAAAGCTGGGAATTTCAATGGACTCTCTGCACTGGTTTTGTGACAACACTCTTAGACGTTTTCTTTCTTCCTCCTTTTAGCCCTTTTCCAAGATAAGAATAAGCAGGGGTACTTACATTGTCTATATTCCAGTTTTTAATGCATTTTAACAAGTGCCTCAAATGGCTTCCAGATTTTCAGATACCAGTGACCCATAGCCACTGCTCTAACCTCCATCTCCATCTTTCTTTGGGTTTCAAGCCTATCATAGATTTTTTAAAAAAATTTATTATTTATTTATTTTAATTTTTAAAAAATTTTTAATTTTTTCAGCCTAACAGTATTCATTATTTTTGCACCACACCCAGTGCTCCATGCAATCCATGCCCTCTCCAATACCCACCACCTGGATGCCCCAACCTCCCACCGCCCGCCCCTTCAAAACCCTCAGATTGTTTTTCAGAGTCCATAGTCTCTCATGGTTCACGTCCCCTTCCAATTTCCCCCAACTCCCTTCTCCTCTCCAACTCCCCATGTCCTCCATGCTATTTGTTATGCTCCACAAATAAGTGAAACCATATGATAATTCACTCTCTCTGCTGGACTTATTTCACTCTTTCAGTCCTGTCCATGTTGCTACAAAAGTTGGGTATTCATCCTTTCTGATGGAGGCATAATACTCCATAGTGTATATGGACCATATCTTCCTTATCCATTTGTTCGTTGAAGGGCATCTTGGTTCTTTCCACAGTTTGGCGACCGTGGCCATTGCTGCTATGAGCATTGGGGTACAGATGGCCCTTCTTTTCACTACATCTGTATCTTTGGGGTAAATACCCAGTAGTGCAATGGCAGGGTCATAGGGAATCTCTATTTTTAATTTCTTGAGGAATCTCCACACTGTTCTCCAAAGTGGCTGCACCAACTTGCATTCCCACCAACAGTGTAAGAGGGTTCCCCTTTCTCCACATCCTCTCCAACGCAGGTTGTTTCCTGTCTTGCTAATTTTGGCCATTCTAAGTGGTGTAAGGTGGTATCTCAATGTGGTTTTAATTTGAATCTCCCTGATAAGCCTATCATAGCTTTAGGCCTTTAGCATTTAATACTTACAAAGGAAGTTTGACTTCTGCTTAGATAGCAATTTTTAATGCAAATATACAAGTTGCATTTTCACATAGCCTGTTCCTCCTCTCTAGTATGAAAAAAATTTTTTGATTTTGAAATCTGTGAGATTCATATAAGTTATGTATATAATGATCTAATAATACTAATACTAGTATCCATTTGTTGATTTCTCATTTGCTTTAGGATATAAAATATTAACTAAATACTCATATGAAAGATATTCCTCTTTGGGTTAGAATCATAATTTTTAAGGGGCTTTTGGTTTCAAAAATAAGATATCAGACCACAACAGCTGTCAAGAGTTATTACTTTCATTTATGATAGCATGATAAATTTGGATTGAGTAGAACTGAATGCCATCAGTTTATATAATTATAATACTAGCCTTTATTTGCTTTTACATGCTTTAATTATGATGTCTTATTTGTCCAGAAGCTCCAATTTATGTCTAACAAGTTTCATGTCAGGCAATAGAGCTATGCTAATCTGCATATCTTTCTCAAGTGGGCAACAAGTACATAATTTTTCATCTAAAACTTGGACTTTGGATACACATGTTCTTATCCAGAATGAAAAGGAAGTTTTTACAGTTTTTTAGATGAGTTTGTCAGGGAAAACATGTCTTGCACTTTCCCTACGGGGCAGTAAAAACAAAGTCAACAACATTACATTTGCTCATGATAATCAGAAGAGTAGTTGTGAATGGTAAAACCCAGTCAACGTTGACTTCCTTACCTCCTGGAAAGCAAGGTCATATTTGCATCACTTGCATGACTTAGCAAAAAAGTATTTGTTTAGATCAACAGTATTATATGCCACTTTCAGAATCAGGTATCAAATTTACTCCCAAATTGTTCTGTTTTGAGAATATTGATATTATTTACCTCCTTGAAAAAGGAAACAAACAAGCTTCCCAATTTTAGTAAGAAAGGATAGTAACTATTCAGAGAAGGTATGTTTTGTTTCAAGCTATTAAAATATACACCTAGATAGCAAATGTTAGATAATAATTCCCTATGGAGTCTTCTTAGATTAAAAACTTAATTAGTATATTTGTAGTAAAACACATTCCAGGTACAATATATTTATATGCACAGCTCCAAGATATAAAAGGCTCCCAGTTATAGAGTGAATAAGTTAAATGGGAATAAAAGATAAAGTACAGATAATAGAGTCAATGGTATTGTAATAGCATCATACAGTGACACATGATACTTACACTTGTGAGCATAGCATAATGTATTGAGTTGATGAATTACTATGCTGTATACATGGCACTAACATAATAGTATGTGTCAACTATCTTCAAAAAAAGCATGAAATAGAATATGTTTCAATAATCAATTATTTAAGCAACATAGTAAATTAAGTGTATAACTTACATAACAAGTAGTTTTCCTAGAAGGATATCAATTAGGATCTATTATATAAGATAAAAATTTTTTCCCCAGGTCTACTTGAAATTTAAAATTCTGCGAGCTATAATATGGTATAACAGGGCATGATATGCTACTTAAGTTCTAGTGTGATATTTTATCTTAATTAGCCTGTAGCTAAATTGAATAAAGTTACATGTATGTGTGTCCCTTTACTTGGACAGATGTCTAAAAATCTGAGGCTTTAAAACTGTCATCAACCACTTTCCTCTCCACGTTAACATAGATGAATCCTTGTTACTTGCTCAGATACAGAAGTGTTTGCTTTTTAACAAACTTAACAAACATATTAAATACCAAAGAAAAATAAAAGCACTACTGGGCAGTTTGTTTAGTTCAGTCTCATTTTTTTCCCTTGCAGAAAATTTGGAGATGTGTGCCCTTTGTGGCATGTGTACCTTGTCCTCAATTAGTATTTATTGGCATTTCCTGTGCACAGGGTACATCATGAAGTTACTGTGAACTGTATTAAGAAACACAGGATCTAGAGAAAGTACTCAGTTGAGTATTAGGATAAGCAAGAGAAGAAAATAGAGACTTTTAGACATTCAACTAGGTTTCCATATTTCATCAACTCTAGGCATTTACCTAAATGGACTAGATTTATTTGAAATCCTCCAAATGTGACTAATTCTGAAAAAAGAGAGGCCACTTATATGTAACGAGTAAAGAGTGAGAGAAAGAGGTAAGAGGGAAAAGGAAGAAGTAATTCTGATTTCAAAGGAAACTGACTTTTCCTTTGAAAGCACTATGTTGCAAAGATGTATCATTTATTTTTAAAGATTTTATTTATTTATATATTTGACAGAGAGAGATCACAAGTAGGCCGAGAGGCAAGCAGAGAGAGAGAGGAGGAAGCAGGCTCCCTGCTGAGCAGAGAGCCTGATGTGGGACTCGATCCCAGGACCCTGAGATCATGACCTGAGACAAAGGCTGCGGCTTAACCCACTGAGCCACCCAGGCGCCCCTATCATTTTTTAAATCTTAACTCTAAAACCTGTTAGAATAAATGAATTCAGTAAAATTGCAGGATACAAAGTCAATACACAGAAATTTGTTGCATTTCTATATACTAATTATTAACTATCAGAAAGAGAAATTAAGAAAACAATCCCAAAGAATAAAATACCTAGGAATAAATTTAACCAAGCAGGTGAAAAACCTGTATATTGACACGTGTAAGACATTAATGAAATAAATTAAAGACAAAAAAAAGACAAATAAAAATGTATTCCATGCTCATGGATGGAAGAAGTAATATTATTAAAATCTGCAAACTACCCAAAGCAATATACAGATTTAATGAAACCCCTATCAAAATTCAAAAGGTATTTTTCACATAAATAGAACAAACAATACTAAAGTTTTTGTGGAATCATATAAGACTACAAATAGCCAAAGTCATCTTTGAAGAACAAAGAGCAAAGAAGAAAAAACCTGGGGGGATCATGCTCCCTAATTTCAAACTATATTACAAAGTTACAGTAATTAAAAAGTATGTATTGGCATTAAAAACAGCCATATAGATCAATGGAAAAGAACAGAGAGGCTTGAAATGACCTCACACATGCATTGTCAACCAATTTATGAAAAAGGAGCCAAGAATATGCAATGGGAAAAAGCCTCTTTAATAAATGGTGGTGGGAAAACTGGAGAGTCACAAGCTAAAGAATGAAACTGGACTACTATCTGAAACCATATACAAATATTAACTCAAAATGGATTACCAAATTGAATGTAAGACTTGAAACCATAAAACTTCTAAAGGAAAACATAGGCCATAGTTTCTGGACATCACTTTTGACATGGAATTTTTGGATTCAGCTCCAAATCAAAAGAAACAAAGACAAAAATATACAAATGGGATAACATCAAACTAAAAAGCTTCTGCAAGACAAAGGAAACCAACAACAAAATAAAAAGGCCACCTAATGAATCAGAGAAATATAATTACAGATCACTTATCTGAGGTGCTAATATTCAGAACATACAAATAACTCAAACAACTTAATAACAACAAAAAATACCACCAATCTAATTTAAAAAATGGAGAGAAGATCTGAGTAGTCATTTTTCAAAGAAGGCATACAAACGGTGGAAAACATAGGCCATAGTTTCCGGACATCACTTTTGACATGGAATTTTTGGATTCAGCTCCAAATCAAAAGAAACAAAGACAAAAATATACAAATGGGATAACATCAAACTAAAAAGCTTCTGCAAGACAAAGGAAACCAACAACAAAATAAAAAGGCTACCTAATGAATCAGAGAAATATAATTACAGATCACTTATCTGAGGTGCTAATATTCAGAACATACAAATAACTCAAACAACTTAATAACAACAAAAAATACCTCCAATCTAATTTAAAAAATGGAGAGAAGATCTGAATAGTCATTTTTCAAAGAAGGCATACAAACGGTCAACAGGAACATTAAAGGATGCTAAATGTTATTAATCATCAGGGATATGTGAAACAAAACCACCCTGAGATATCACCTCACACCTATCAGAATGGCTATTATCAAAAAGACAACAAATAATAAATGTTGGAGAGGACGTGGAAAAAAGGAAACCCTGTGCACTGCAGGTGGAAACATAAATTGTGGAAAACAGCATGGAGCTTCCTCAAAAAGTTAAAACTAGAGCTACATATGATTCAGCAATTCTACTTCTGGGAATTTATTTGAAGATAATAAGAACATTAATTTGCAAAGATATATATATCTATATGTTCATTACAGCCTTGTTTTTAATAGTCAAGATATGGAAACAACCTAAGCGTCCATCAGTGGATGAATCGATAAAGAAGATGTGTGTGTGTGTGTGTGTGTGTGTGTGTACACGTACATATACAGATATAGATAGGGATATAGATATCTATGATGGGATAATACTTGGGCATTAAAAAAAAGATTGAAATCTTGCAATTTGTGACAACCTAGATGGATCCTGCGGTATTAAGCTAAGTGAAATAAGTCAGACAGAGAAAAACAAACATCGTATTTTCTCTCTTACATGTAGAATCTAAGGGAAAAAAACCAAAATGAAACAAAAAACAAGTTTATAGATTCAGAGAACAGACTGGTGATTATAAGAGGCAGAGGACTGGAGAGTGGGAGAAATGGATGATTTTTTTTTTTTTTTAGTTTAAACAAGTTGAATTTAAACATTTTAAAATTTATTACAGCTATTATATGCTTCTGGTGAGAGTTTATGTTACTTCTTTGGTAGGAATTCTAAAAATATAGCAAGAAAATTTAATAAAATTATTTGATTTTACCTAGTATTTTTCCTTTTAGGAATTTGACCTGTTGAAATAATTATGAAGTCAAGGGAAAAAATGTATAAGTAAAGATCACTGCCTCATTATTTATGATGATAAAATTTGTAAAAAAAAAAAAAAAACAAACCCAAATTTCTAGCAATATATGTGAAATTACAGGACACTTATGTGAATATCATGTATCCATTAAATGGATATTTTCCAAGAACATTTAATAGAAGCAGATTCTTTCCTTTAATTCTCCAAAATTCCTACCATTAACCTGTACGATCATTTTCTAAGCAAAAAACTAAAATTTAAATACAGTGATACCCAGGTCTAGATGAGTAATTAAAGGTAATTTTTCATCACTTTTAAGTTATAAAGTATAATGTATCTCACTAGGTTAATGGTGGGATTGATTTCTACTCTTTGAAAGTCTGTTAATAGTGAATAATAACATCCTTTGTTCTGGAAGTTTCTGAAAATGGGTTCCTGGCTATAACAAGAAGGCCACTTTGCTGACTGACACACCTCAGGGCTCAAGCTCAGCAAGATAATGGTGTCTGTCTTTTGATTCCCTTGACTACCACAGCCTGAAATGACTAATCAGGCTCACATACTGAATTGACCTTTAGAATTGTACAGCATGATTTCTAGGATTTTACCCAAGCAAGTGCTGCCCAGACATTTGCTGATGTCTTCCAGTTAATTAAAAAGAACAAAGTTCTTTTTTTTCACATTGTGAAGTAACACACTGATGCCACTTAAAATGGAAATGCTAGGCTGTAACCACATTAAAATTGATTAAAATTCAAACCCACCCATTTATATATTTTTTTACTATTTTATCTTTTGTCCTCAGTACTTTGCTTTCATACCTATTGCTTTCTACACTGGAATCATTTAAATGACTACTATCAATCTTTCCAGTTTTGAGAAGATGAAGGAACTGGGAGGAAAAGAAGCCACAAGGGAGGTGGAAAGAGAAAGGCATCAAATGGCAGATGAAGGAGGATATGGTGATGAAGACAAATCCATGATTTTATCTATGACATTATTAATCAGTTTTATATATTTACAAACTGGAGGACTAATGGGTTTATAGTTACCAAGATCAGATGGATGTGTGTATAACTTTGCCAGGATGTTCAAGTTAGGTCACCAGACATATACCAACTCAGCTTTGTGTAATTACTGATTATTGTTCTTATACTGTAGCTCATGTGCTAGTTTTATTATCCTCTGAGGTGACTTTTCAATTTAGGACAAGGTTGAGTCAGACACCTGAGCTCTTGATCAATGAAACTCTGTTGGAGATTCTCACTTTCTCATAAAAGTAGGTACCACTTAGAGGCTCTCTATCGCTGGTACTGGCCACCCTCCTGACTCCCACCACATGAAACTTCACTCAATCCCCCTTCCTGAGGATGTAACACATTTGACCCTGTTGAATTTGACAGCTTTTTTCAAGCCTAGAAAGGCAAAAATTAAATCCCCAGGAGGAGAAAAATCAAAGTACATATTGAAGAAAACAAATACATTTTAAGCATCTAGAGTCTTTTTGTTTGGTCCTTAATATTACTTTCTATTTTCACTTACCCTTTGTGATGGTCTGCTCACCTACTCCAATACTACTGCAGTAACAACAGTAACAGAGTAGTTTATTCAAATCAACTGTTGATCCAAAAATTCAAAAATTAAGGCTAAATTTCCCTAACTAGCAAATGATTTGTTCTATACCATGAGAATCAGAATCAGAAAATAAAATGAAACAAAAGTTGTTTAAAAGAATCCAAATCCTAGGTTGATGTCTCTAGTTTACTTGGTATTTAAAGAGAACTCATGCTCCTTTTGGTGGTGGTAATAAAGGAGTTATAGTACTTCTCAGAGCATCTTGCTAACACACAGGCCCATCTTTCTTCAAATGAATATGCAGTTGAAACTTCCAATTTGCATAAAAAATTTTCATACTTTCAAATTGATTTGATTAGTTTCCATGATTTTTGTTCAAGAAAAAATAATTTTTTAAAAAAGAAAGCTTTATGAATTATTTCATTCTGTATAACATTTTAGTATAATGTAGAGAACAATAGCTAATATAAGAAAACCCTATGGGTAACCATCAATCATAGTATTCTTTTAATTATGTTGTCAAGTAAAGAAACACAATTAATTTCATTTTCACTATGTTCATTACTGATAACTGGTACCATAAACCACTTCTTCTTTCCCAAGATCTATATATTGTTTTGTATAACTTTAGAAATACATCTTCCTAGGAATATTGAAAGATGTGTATAAGTGTGGCCACTTAAAATTTACATTTCAAAATTTCCTCAGAAAGCAGCAATAAAAGCTAATATACTTTAATATACCATAACATGAGTAAAGAATATGGTGTAATTTTAATATATCTCTGTTTCATATAGAACATTGCTTTAATGATGCCTATGGTCTTCTATCTCAAAATAGTGACAATTAGAATACTACTTGCATGTATATGGCATCAGCTCAAAGGCTTGGTTTTATCATCAAAGAAGCATATTGATGCCCTGACTTGAATAAATCTTGCATAAGTTCATGCCTTAAAGTTAGTGAATATTACCAATGTTAAAAACCTGTTAACTATAATAATTTCATAGGTTCTAAGACTGTATCTTTTTGCACTATAAATTTGAATATGCTATTACTAAAGATGATCACATCTGTAATCTTCATTTTGAAGATGATTTACAATTTTAATCCAAATTCTCACTCCCCAAACAATAATAACGTCAATAACTTAAGGGAGGGTTATCAATTCCTTTTTAGTTGTATATAATAAAGTATTTCTACTGTCAAATGGTGAGTGTGGAAAAAAATTCCATATAAACATGAATATATGGTTAAAATTGTACGTAAAATCATACTGATTATAGATATGCCATATTTGGAAATTCCAGACTGAACTCTAAGATAACTATGTTAGAATTCTGATTTGTAGTCAACTGGATATTTTTACCAAAGCAATTCTGTCCATGTTCTTATGTCCTTTAACCAAAAGCTACTTGCTCACATTTTGTTAAAAATAAAATAGCATAATGTCCTCCACATTTGATTAGATAACAATGATGTTTAAGAGCAACACTTATCTTAATGTATTTGTACCTTTTATCCTAATTTTCAAAAATTATCTTTTAATGTACTAATGGTGTTAAGTCAAAGAGTTCCACACAGCCTATTGTAAAACCAAACTGAGCCTTATAAAAGACAATATAATGCCACCAATAAGACCTTTAGGCCATCTCATTTCATAACAAGTATATAAAAATACATGAGTCTTTATATCCATATGTCCAGCTTGGTATTAACGCACACACGGGGGAAATGGAGTGGGCCATGTTTGCTGGGATTTCACAATTTTGCTCCCTTCAAATACACACAGGTTTGGCTTAGAGGATGACATCAGGTTATAATCTAGGCTTATTAATTATTGGAATGTATTGAGAAAAGGGTATTAACCAGAATTAAGGAATTACTCACCCAGCTGAGTCTCCTGAATTGTCAGTTTACTTTCCATAGGATACAAAAGCTTGGGTGGCTTATCAGTCAGAGGGGCTGAAAAACAACAATAACAAAACAGACTTCTAGTAATGCTGCATGAGATGAATGATAAAACACAGTTTATTTTCCCAGGTATTTTTCATTCTCAGAGCAGTGTGTCAAAGCATTCTACCAAGTAATGACTTACATATTGCAGTAGTACCTTCAGGCGAGCTGAAAAGCTAGAAGATTGTACACGAGTCAAATATAACACTTCCAAATTGACAGTCACATGAGACCATTAAAGTCGGAATCATGACTGGCCAGTCCTTAAGAACATATGGCTACGATTCATCAAATATTTTCAATTTGCACCTTGTTTTCTATATTAAAGGGTACCCTACATTTTCTCTGTGTTAATTAAAGCTAAACATGGTATCTGTATTGTGCATTTTGATGATTTGGGGGACATAATGTTGTCTTATTCTCCTTAATTCCTTTCCAAGTTTCCATACCCTGGAGCACACTGCCTCAAAGCCCCTAACTTAATAAATAGGTTAAGTATTTTTTGCACACATAATCACAACATGGGATAGCAGTTTGGTATTGGCATTCAATTAGTACAAGTGTAAGCTGCACACTCCAACATGTACATAAGTATTCACCAAGATAATATTTTAAATGATACTTGCCATTTACTCAAAATCTCTTATTACTATTATCCATTACATTTTGAAGCATTGATTGCTAATTTGCATAATATACTTGCTTTGATTTTTCACCTTCCACATACTTCTGCTCTGCACTCCCATCAGTTTATCAGTCATCAGCCTACAGGTCTAGGAGTTTTACTATGATGCCTCTTAAAGACAAGTTTCCCATTGCAGACTTTATTCCTGTCCAGTGAGACTGTCTGGACTCCTTCATTAATCCTACCTCCCACCTTCTCTGACTGAATCTCCCAGGTCCCTTGAAACTTGTCACAGCAACTTTCACTGTGTAATAAAGATAGAAATGATCAATTAAGGGTTGCTGAACTAAATGTTTTCACTTTGAGGGCTTTATTCCTTCCTTGCCAGGAGACCATGCCAGTTTGGGTGATAACTTGAAGGCTGATCCACACAGCAGTGCCAGGACTTGGCCACATGTCCTCATCACCAGAGGACTGGAGAATTCAATCTGCCTCGGCAGCTCACCTTCATCTCTCTTCAACTGAAAACACAGTCTGTGCAAATGAATCATGATCCCCCAATGCAGAAAAACAGGGATGAGTTTTAAGAGTCCTGATTTGGGATACCAACTTCACAGAGGATCAATAGCTTTCATTTGCAACTAATTGAATACAGTATTCATTCATCTTCGTTAGCATTTAACACAGGGATGGGAGTGAAGGGGAAAGGAAAGTTGAGATAATGGGATGAAATAAATCACTCTGAAATTCTTCTTGAAGATTTGACATCTCTGATTAACCTTATTCTTCTTTCTTACCTACAGTGAGATTAAGAGATTTTTATTCTCCTACCAGCTAAATAAATAGATTACTCACTAAAGGTTGGTAAAAGGGTTCACCATTAACAGGTCAAAAAGCCACATTTCAAAAAAAAAAAAAAAGAAAGAAAGAAAAAGAAAAAAAAAGCCACATTTCCTAGGCTTGGATTCTCATATGATTTCAGTGAACTTCAAAAGCAACTATGGTATCAAAATAACCAGCTTATTCAGTAAATTAACTCAATTTATAAAATTTTGTGATTATATAGTTACAAGTAGACAACTCAACAGTTTGTTACAGAAAGCACCTGGCAGAAATGTTCTCAGTTCAAACACATCCCACACTGATTCCTAATAAGAAAACAAAACTGCAGGGAAAGACAATAAAATGCAAGTGTAGCACATTATTTCAGGAATATAAAATGGTTTTGTGGTTCTCCACCTCAATCCACCATCTGCCCTGTGGCATAATGTTCTATCTTTAAGACCTTTCATATTACTCTCTATGTGATAATTCCAAGTTAGCAGAGGAATCAAAGAACGTTGGAGCCAGAGAAAATTATATGCTTATTAAGTCCTTTGATTTTTAAATTGTGTTCCCTAAAGCCTTGGATTTCCATAGTGCCCCTCTGGGCAGGTGAAGTGAAGATGGAGATAAAGAATGGTCCATGTGACTTGATTTGTACCACTCACTCCTCTCTGGACAAAAGGAGCTTTGCTTTTATTCATCTTATACATCAGTATTTCACCTAAAATTTTTACCAAAAAAATTTCAATTCAATTCAACAGCTGTACATGGAACATTATAATGTACTAGGCATTGTGACAGGGACTTGGGATATCTCTGGTTTCTGCCCTGACATTTTATAATACTTAGAAGTTTAAAAATAATTTAAAATATGGACCAATTCAGCTTCCTTGTTTTAGAGATGCAGGATCTGAGGTGCAAAAAGAACAACGGCCTTGCCAAAGGCAACAGAACAAAGTGAAGCTAGAGCCCTTCCTAGATCTTTGCCTCTCAGTTCTTTGTTAACTGCTCCTTGAAAATTCTGTCAAGCATTTGTGCAGGTTTCTCCCCAAGGTGTAAGCAATCTGTTAGGAGAGCAAAAACGTGCAAGTAAGTAACCCTAACCCACAGCAGAGCACTCTTACTATGTAGTCTGTCATGTTCTTTTTAAAGATTTATTTTTATTTTATTTATTTGAGACAGAGCATGAGCAAGTGAGCAGAGCTAGTGAGAGAGAACACAAATGGGGTGGGGCAGAGAGAGAGAGAAGTTGACTACTCCACCCACTGAGCAGAGAGCCCAATGCAGGGCTCAATCGCAGGACTCTGAGATCAAGAACTGAGCAGAAGGCAGAACTTAACTGACTGAGCAACCCAGGTGCCCCTCTCATGTTGTGATATGCTCTGACACTTTTTATCAGTTAGGCATACTTCTCCTATGGTTCACTTAAAAGTGAATGGAGGAGGAGCAAAATGGCAGAGGAGTAGGAGACCTAAATATTGCTGCATCCCAGGAATTCAGCTGGATAGTTATCAGAACATTCTGAACACCTACAAACACAACAGGAGATAGAAGAGAAGAATAGCAGCAATTCTAGGAGCAGAAAAGCAACTGCTTATTGGAAGGTAGGATGTGCAGAGAAGTAAATCCAAGGTGACATGGAAAGCTAGACCATGGGGGAGGGGCTGGCTCCTGGCAAATGGTAGAGCAGCACAGCACAAAATCAGAACTTTTAGAAGTCTGCTCCACAGAGGATCGTTGCTCCAGAGGCCAAGCAGGAGGTGAAGACCTTGTGGGGACAGTGTGGTCTTAGAACCCAAGGGAACACAAAAAGATTGTGGATGTCTGAGTGTGGTAGAAATCCCAGGTACTGGAGCAGGGAAGCCAGCTGCAAAGATGGAGCAGAGGAGTGGGCTCTCAGCTTGAGGTTAACTTGAACCATGATCCAAGGCACAGTTGGGCCATAGCTCTTTGAGCAAGGATCCCACCACAAGTGGCAGATCTGGGGAGACCTTCCCCCTTCCTCCTCCAGGAGGAATGGTGTGGGAGCACAGGCAGGAATCTGCTGGGTTTGGAAACTCCGAACAGGGCCCTGCATCAGAGATAGAAATGCTCAGTCACAGGATGGGTGAGCATGAAGCGCAGCCAGAGACCAGGGAAACAGGAGGGATTGACTGCTTTTCTCTAAGGGCACACTGAGGAGTGGGGCCCCAAGCTCTCAGCTCCTTTGGGTCAGAGATTGGGAGGCCACTATTTTAACTCCCACCCTCCAAAGCAATATGGAAAACTTTCAGGGAACAAAAGCTGCCCAGAACAAAACCAAGCAGATTGCTTAGCCTGGTCCCTGGCAAGAGTGGCACAATTGTGCCTTGGGCAAAGACATTTGAGAATCACTGCAACAGGCCCCTCCCCCAGAAGATCAGCAAGAACATCAGGCAAGAACAAGTTCACCCATTGATGAGAACCATGGAACTCCAGAGCTGGGGGAATGCAGTACATAGAATTCATGACTTTTTCCCCCATGATTCTTTAGTCTTTCAAAGACACTTTTTAAAAAAAATTTTATTTTTTCTTATACTATTTTAAAAATTTTTTCCTCTTTCCTATTTTAAACTTTTTAAACTATTTCATCTTACCAATACCTTTTAAAAAATCTTTTAAGATTTTCATTGTTTTAGTCATATTCTATCCCTTCACTGTATTTAACCATATTTTTTGTATACCTGTAAGTTTTCTTTCTTTAAAATTTTGGGATATAGTTTCTTCTAACAGATCAAAATACATGCTAAGTCTGCGTTGGTGGTATAGTGGTGAGCATAGCTGCCTTCCAAAATACATGCTAAATCTAGTATATGGCTTTGTTCTAGCCTCCAATCTGAGCATACTCTCCCCCCCCTTTTTTTCAATGAACTTCTTAGCTTATCAATTCTTTTTTTAGAATCCTTTTTAATTTTCATCTTTAGAATCATATTCCATCCCTTCATTGGTTTACCATTATGTTTGCATAAATATAGAAGTTTTATATATAAATATATGTTTATATATTTATATAAATATATAAGTTTACATATATTTATATGTAAATATATAAGTTTTCTTTCTTTAAAGTTTTGGGAGGCAGTTTCTTCTAAAAGAACAAAGTATACCCCAAATCAATTGTGTGGCTCTGTTCTATTCACCACTCTAAATCTATAGATCTATATACATATATACATATATGTATAGATACATATATGTATCTACATATAGCTATCTATATCTATAGATATAGATGTAGATAGATATACAGACAGCATATATATATGTATATACACAGACACACACACACACACACACACACGTATATATAGATATATATATATATACACTTTTTTTCCTTTCCCCCCTTTCTTCTCCTCCCAGTTTCAAGTCTCTCCTGATTTGGTTAGTGTCTATTTTTCTGGAATTATTGCTACACTTTTACTATTTTGTTCTCTCATTTATCTATTCTTATCTGGATAAAATGAAAAGGCAGAAAAATTAACCTCAAAAAAAAAAAAAAAAGAACAAGAGGTATTACCAATGGCTAGGGACCTAATAATACAGACATTAGTAAGATGTCAGACCTAGAGTTCAGAATGACAATTATTGAGGTGCTAGCTGGGGTCAAAAAAATCATGGAAAATATTAGAGAATCCCTGTCTGGAGAAATAAAATCCCTTTCTGGAGAAATAAAAGAACCCAAACCTAATCAAGTTGAAATTAAAAAAGCGATTAATGAGGTGCAATAAAAAATGTAGGCTCTTACTGCTAGGATAAATGAGGCAGAAGAGAGAATTAGTGATATAGAAGACCAAATGATGGAGAATAAAGAAGCTGAGCAAGAGACAAACAACTACTGGACCACAAGGGGAGAACTAGATAAGTGATACCATAAGATGAAGCAATATTAGAATAATTGTGATCCCAGAAGAAGAAGAAAGACAGAGGGGGGCAGAAGGTATATTAGAGCAAATTATAGCAGACAACTTCCCTAATTTGGGGAAGGGAGCAAGCAGCAAAACCCAGGAGGCACAGAGAACCCTCCTCAAAATCAATAAAAATAGGTCTACACCCCATCATCTAATAGTAAAACTTACAAGTCTTAGTGAGAAAGAGAAAATCCTGAAAGCAGCTTGGGACAAGAAGTCTGTAACAGTCAATGGTAGAAATATTAGATTGGCAGCAGACTTATCCACAGAGACCTGGCAGGACAGAAAGAACTGGCATGATATATTCAGAGCAACTAAATGAGAAAAATATGCAGCCAAGAATACTATATTCAGCTAGGCTATCATTGAAAATAGAAGGAGAGATAAAAACCTTCCAGGACAAACAAAAACTAAAAGGCCTACAGGAAATATTGAAAGGGGTCCTTTAAGCAAAGACATAGCCCAAAACTAGTAGACTGGAAAGGAACAGAGACAATATACAGTAACAGTCACTTTACAGGCAATACAATGGCACTAAATTCATATCTTTCAATAGGTACCCTGAATATAAATGGGCCAAATGCTCCAATCAAAAGGCACAGGGTATCAGAATGGATAAAAAAAAAAAACAAGACCCATTGATATGCTGTCTACAAGAAACTCATTTTATACCCAAAGACACTTCCAGATTTAAAGTGAAGGGCGGAAAACAATTTACCATGCTAATGCACATCAAAAGAAAGCTGGGATGGCAATCCTTATATCAGATAAGTTAGATTTCAAGCCAAGGACTATAATAAGAGATGAGGAAGGATGCTATATCATATGTAAAGGGTCTATCCAACAAGAATATCTAACACTTTTAAATATCTATGCCCCTAACATGGGAATAAATCTACAGATATATACCTTTATATAGATATATAGATATAAAATCAATGCACAGAAATCAGTTGCAACTATATACCAACAACAAGACAGAAGAAAGAGAATTTAAGGAATCCATCCCATTTATAATTGCACCCAAAAGCATAAGGTACCTAGGAATAAACCTAACCAAAGAAGCAAGGAATCTGTACTCAGAAAACTATAAAGTACTCATGAAAAAAATGGAGGAAGACAAAAAGAAATGGAAAAACATTCCATTCTCATGGACTGGAAGAACAAATATTGTAAAAATGTCTATGCTACCTAGAGCAATCTACACATTTAATGCAATGCCTATCAAAATACCATCAACTTTTTTCAAAGAAATAGATCAAATAATCCTAACATTTATATAGAATAGAAAAAAATGCCAAATAGCTAGAGGAATGTTGAAAAAGAAAACCAAAGTTGAGGGCATCACAATTCCAGACATCAAGCTCTATTATAAAGCTGCAATCATCAAGATAGTACGGTACTGGCACAAAAACAGACACATAGATCAATGGAATAGAATACACTCAGCATAATCTCTTAGTCCTGTCCATGTTGACACAAAATTTGGGTATTCATCCTTTCTAATGGAGGCATACTACTCCATTGTATATATGGACCATATCTTCTTATCCATTAGTCTGTTGAAAGGCATCTTCTTTCTTTCCACAGTTTGGTGACTGTAGCCATTGTGGCTATGAACATTGGGGAGACAAACCATGAGAGACTGTGCACTCTGAGAAACAAACTGAGGGTTTTGGAGGGGAGGGGGGCTACTGGGTGAGCCTGGTGGTGGGTATTATGGAGTGCATGTATTGCATGGAGCACTGGGTGTGGTGCATAAACAATGAATTGTGGAACACTGAAAAGAAAAGAAAAGAAAAGAAAAGAAAAGAAAAGAAATAAAATAAAATAAAATAAAATAAAGGAATAGAATACAGAGCCCAGAAATGGACCCTCAACTCTATGGTCAACTAACCTTCAACAAAGCAGGAAAGAATGTCCAATGGAAAAAAGACAGTCTCTTCAACAAATGGTGGTGGGAAAATTGGACAGACACATGCAGAGGAATGAAACTGGACCATTTCCTTACACCACACACAAAAATATACTCAAAATGGATGAAAGACCTCATTGTGAGAAAGAAATCCATCAAAATCCTGGAGGAGAACAAAGGAAGCAACCTCTTTGAGCTCAGCTGCAGCATCTTCTTCCTAGAAACATAGCCAAGGGCAAGGGAAGTAAGGGCAAAGATGAACTACTGTGATTTCATCAAGATCAAAATCTTGGGGCACGTGGGTGGCTCAGTGGATTAAAGCCTCTCTGCTTTCAGCTCAGGTTATGATCTCAGGGTCCTGGGATCGAGCCCCGCATCAGGCTCTCTGCTGCCAGGGAGCCTGCTTCCTCCTCTCTCTCTCTCTCTCTCTCTCTGCCTACTTGTGATCTCTCTCTCTATCAAATAAATAAATAAAAAATCTTAAGAAAAAAATGTATCTTCATAAAAAAAAAAAAAAAGATCAAAATCTTTGGCCCAGCAAAGGAAACAGTCAACAAAACTAAAAGACAACTGACAGAATGAGAGAAGATATTTGCAAATGACATATCAGATAAAGGGCTAGTATGAAAAATCTAGAAAGGAGTTATCAAGCTCAACACCCAAAGAACAAATAATCCAATCAAGAAATGGGCAGAAGACATGAACAGACCTTTCTGCAAAGAAGACATCCAGATGGTCAACAGACACATGAAAAAGTGCTCCACATGACTCAGCATCAGGGAAATACAAATCAAAGTCACAGTGAGATACCACCTCACACCAGTCAGAATGGCTAAAATTAACACGTCAATAAGTCAGGAAATGACAGATGCTGGAGAGGATGCAGAGAAAGGGGAACCCTCATATACTGTTGGTGGGAATGCAAGCTGGTACAGCCACTCTGGAAAACAGCATGGAGGTTCCTCAGAAAGTTGAAAATAGAACTACCCTATGACCCAGCAATCGTACTAGTGTATTTACCCTATAGATACAAATGTAGTGATCCAAAGTAGCATGTGCACCCGAATGTTCATAGCAGCAATGTCCACAATAACCAAACTATGGAAAGAACCTAGATGTCCATCCACAGATGAATAGATAAAGAATATGTATATATACAATGGAATATTATGCAGCCATTGTAAAATGAAATCTTGGCATTTGCAATAACGGGGACGGAATTAGAGTATATTATGCTAAGTGAAATAAGTCAATCAGAGAAAGTCAATTATCATATGATCTCTCTGATATGAGGTATTTGAAAGGCAGGGTCGGGGGTCCTGGGAGGAAGGGAAGGAAAAATGAAACAGATGGGACCAGGGAGGGAGACAAACCACAGGAGACTCTTAATCTCACCAAACAAACTGAGGGTTGCCGGGGAGAGGAGGTTAGGAAGAGGGTAGTTGGTTTATGGACATTGGGGAGGGTATGTGCTATGGTGAGTGCTGGGAATTGTGCAAGACTGATAATTCACAGACTTGTACCCCTGAAATGATTAATACATTTTATACTAATAAAAAATAATTTAAAAAAAAGTGAATGGAGTCTTCCAGAAAGTACAGCAGCTGAACTATAGATCTGACACAACGGCAAAATGACTGTGAAAATAAGTGACCATTATAAAAAAGATGTGGCTCAGCTCCATAGTCATTTGAGGGGGATCAGTTTTGCTACCACATATAAAGGACATATGCCCAATTATCCATTAATTTGGGTGTTTTTGACACTTCACGATGAATATTAGTTGAATCAAATCATCAAGAGGCAGAACTGGCAAACAAATGCAGGTATGTTAATATCCAAACAAAATGAACACACACAGAAACACAAAGCCTTCTTTATTTTCTTCATGAGCAAAGGTGGGACTGCAAGGAAACTCAGATTGCTCACAATAAAAAACCCAAACTTTGTGTATGGTGTAAGAGAATGGTTGAGTTTCATTCTTCTATACATAGCTGTCCAATTTTCCCAGCACCATTTATTGAAGAGACTCTCTTTTTTTCATTGGATATTTTTTCCTGCTTTGTCAAAGATTATTTGACTGCACAGTTGAGGGTCTATATCTGGGCTCTCCACTCTGCTCCTCTGGTCTCCATGTCTGTTTTGGGGCCAGTAACACGCTGTCTTGTTGATCACAGCTTTATAGTAAAGCTTGAAATCAGGCAATGTGATACCCCCAGTTTTGTTTTCTTTTACAACATTTCCTTAGCAATTTGGATTATTTTCTGGCTCCATACAAATTTTAGGATTGTTTGTTCCAACTCTGAAAAATGCCAGTGGAATTTTGATTGGGATGGCATTAAAAGTATAGATTGCGCTAGGCAGTATAGACATTTTAACAATGTTTATTCTTCTAATCTATGAGCATTAAATGGTCTTCCATCTTTTTGTGTCTTCTTCAGTTTCTTTCATGAGTGTTCTGTAGTTCCTCGAGTATAGATCCTTTACCTCTTTGGTTTGGATTATTTCCAGGTATCTTATGGTTCATGGTGCTATAGTAAATGGAGTCAGATTCTCTAATTTTCCTTTCTGTATTTTCATTGTTAGTGTATAAGAAAGCAACTGATTTCTGTACATTGATTTTGTATCTTGCCACATTACTGAATTGCTGTATGAGTTCCAGTAGTTTGGGGGTAGAGTCTTTTGGGTTTTCCATATAAAGTATCATGTCATCTGTGAAGAGAGAGAGTTTGACTTCTTCTTTGCCAATTTGAATACTTTTATTTCTTTTTGTTGTCTGATTACTGTTGCTAGGACTTCTAGTACTATGTTGAACAACAGTGACAAGAGTGGATATCCTTGTGGTGTTCCTGATTTCAAAGGGAGGGCTGTCAGCTTCTCCCCATTGAGAATGTTATTTGTTGTGGGTTTTCATAGATAGATTTTATGAAGCTGAGGAATGTTCCCTCTTATCCTTGTACTCTGAAGCCTTTTAATCAGGAATGGATGCTGTATCTTTTCAAATGTTTTTTCTGCATCAATTGAGAGGACCATGTGGTTCTTCTCTCTTCTCTTATTGATTTGTTCTATCACATTGATTTGTGAATGCTGAACCACTCTTGCATCCCATGGATAAATCCCACCTGGTCATGGTGGATAATCTTTTTAATGTACTGTTGGATTCTATTAACTAGGACCTTGTTGATAATCTTGGCATCCATATTCATCAGGGATATTGGTCTGAAATTCTCCTTTTTGGTGGGTTCTTTGCCTGGTTTGGGGATCATGGTAATGCTGGCTTCATAAAAAGAGTGTGGAAGTTTTCCTTATGTTTCTATTTCTTAAAACAGCTTCAGGAGAATAGGTATTATTTCCTCTTTGAATGTTTAGTATAATTCTCCAGGGAATCCGTCAAGTCCTGGGCTCTTGTTTTTTGGGAGGTTTTTGATCACTGCTTCAATCTCTTTAATAGATATTGGTCTATTAAGGTTGTGAATTTCTTCATGATTCCGTTTTGGAAGTTTATATGTTTCCAGGAATGTGACCATTCTCTTACACCATATGCAAAGATAAACTCTAAATGGATAAAAGACCTCAACATGAGCCAGGAATCTATCAAAATCCTAGAGAAGAACATAGACAATAACCTCCTCAACACTGGCCATAGCAACTTCTTTCAAGACATGGCCCCAAAGTCTAAGTAAACAAAAGTGAAAATGAACTTTTGGGACATCATCAAGATCAAAAGTTTCTGTACAGCGAAGGAAAGAGTCAACAAAACAAAGAGGCAACCCACGGAATGGGAGAAGATATTAAAAAATGACACTACAGACAAAGGGCTGATAGCCAAGATCTATAAAGAACTTCTCAAACTCAACACACACAAAACACATAATAACATCAAAAAAATGGGAAGAAGACATGAACAGACACTTCTCTAAAGGAGACATACAAATGGCTAACAGAGAGATGAAAAAAATGTTCATCATTATTAGCCATTAGGGAGATTCAAATCAAAACCACATTGAGATACCACCTTATACCAGTTAGAATGGCCAAAATAAAAAAGACAGTAAACAACAAGTGTTAGAGAGGATGTGGAGAAAGGGGAACCCTCTTACCCTGGTTTAAAAAAAATTTTTTTTTAAATTTATTTTCAGCGTAACAGTATTCATTGTTTTTTTGTACCACACCCAGTGCTCCATGCAATCCGTGCCCTCTCTAATACCCACCACCTGGTTCCCCCAACCTCCCACCCCCCGCCCCTTCAAACCCCTGATTTTAAAAATCATTTCATTTATTTATTTGACAAACAGAGATCACAAGTAGGCAGAGAGGGAGGCATAAAGAGAGAGGGGGAAGCAGGCTCCCTGTTGGGCAGAGCGCCTGATGCAGGGCACTCGATCCCAGGACCCTGAGATCATGACCTGAGCCACGGCAGAGGCTTAACCCACTGAGCCACCCACACACCCCACCCTCTTACATTGTTGGTAGGAATGCAAGTTGGTGCAGCCATTTTGGACAACAGTGTGGAGACTGCTTAAGAAATTAAAAATAGAGCTACCCTATGACCCTGCAATTGCACCACTGGGTATTTACCCCAAAGGTACAGATGTAATGAAAAGAAGGGCCATCTGTACCCCAATGTTCATAGCAGCAATGGCCACAGTCGCCAAACTGTGGAAAGAACCAAGATGCCCTTCAAAAGATGAATGGATAAGGAAGATGTGGTCCCTATATACTTTGGAATATTATGCCTTCATCAGAAAGGGTGAATACCCAACTTTTGTATCAACATGGATGGGGCTGGAAGAGATTATGCTGAGTGAAATAAGTCAAGCAGAGAAAGTCAATTATCATATGGTTTCATTTACTTGTGGAGCATAAGGAATAACACAGAAGACACTGGGAGATGGAGAGAAGAAGCAAGTAGGGGGAAACCACAGGGGGAGACAAACCATGAGAGACTGCACTCTGAGAAACAAACTGATGGTTTTGGAGGGGATGGGGGTGGGGGGTTGGGTGTGCCTCATGGTGGGTATCATTGAGGGCACGTATTACATGGAGCACTAGGTGAGGTGCATAAACAATGAATTTTGGAACACTTAAAAAATTAAATTAAAAAGAAAAAGGCAGGGAGAAAAAAAAACCCAAACTAATTAACATCAGACCATGGTTAGAGCAACTGACATTTTATTGTCAAGAAAACAACTTGCCTTTTGGGACATTCTCTTTCCTTCTCTTTCTCTCCTCTCTCTCTCTCTCTCTCACACACACACACACACACACACAAACACACACACACACACAAACACACACTCACTAAACTGAAATCATTGAAAATCTAAAGTCTGACAGTAGTGACATGAAGCACAGGTTGATTTTAAGTCCTAATCATATTTTATTTACCTAAAAAAACCCCACAACAATTAAAGTAGAAATGTTTTTCTGCTAATTATGTATTATAATGCTTTTATACATCTACCACCAGAAGTATTTTCAAGCTCTTGGTTTATTCTTCAGAACACCCTACTTACAATAGTAAAGCAGATACAGTTATTTAAAATAAAACCACACCTGTCTTACAGGTCTGTCCCAACTATTCAGATGCTGCAATTGACAAAAGTGTTCCACAGAGTAGAAGGGGAATTTTAAGGACATTTATTTTGTTTAGCAGCTGCCAGTTAGAGAAACATCTAGAATTCAGCATATATGAAGCTGTGTACAGGATTGATTCTTTATCTATGTTAAGTTCCCTAATTAATCATGAAGGGACACAGTCTCTTCTTTTCTCCCCCACTCCATGTACATTTGGGTTATCAAACACTGAAAAATAGTATCCTGACTTCCAAAAACAAAAGTAATAACATACCAGGGGCATGAGGCCAGTATTCTTGAATGTTTCTAGTGCTCTTACAAAGGAGAGAAATGTTAAGATATTTAGGGTGAGCATACCTTTCTCTGTTGACCAACCATTCACCTAAAATATAAATTTTACTCCCTCAAATACTATTGAGAACACTCAATTCTTCTTGGATATCTATAATAATCCTAGGACAAAATTTGTACTTTTAAAATCATAGACAATTTCCAAAATATACTTTAATTGGTGCCTTAAATGTTTTGTTTCTTAGAAGTATTATGGTGGAGGAAGAAAGATAATATACTTAGCTTTCAGGGAAATATGGGTCTAATAATTCCTGACTCTACCTTGCTGATTTGGAAAGTTGGAGATGTTTTTTAAGCTCTCTGAGTCTCAGTCTCCTTATATATAGAATGTTACATAAATAATTTTCCTTTATGACTTCATGTGAAGATTAAATAAGATAACAGATTAAGTGCTGGAATATAGCAGATGGAAAATAAATCTGCTCTAACAATACCCATCAAAGACTGAGACAATAGCATTTGACATTCTATATATTCTAATAAGAATATTATTGTTTGTAAAACAATACAGATGCTTAGCTAAGGGTTCAAAAGGCATTTAGATCCTGAATTTATGAATCTTTAATATTTCCTATATTTGTTTCCATAACAGAACTGATCTGTCTTTAAGAACACAATTCAACAAAAGCATTTTGAAGACTTTTATTTATGCAAAAAATGTACTGAAATTGCAAAAACAAACAAACAAAAAACAACTCTGAAAGGTAATCAAAACAGCTTTTAACCCTCAGAGAGCTTTCAACCCAGATAAATAATCATACTGTAACTTTGTTACTCAATTTTAAGAGTATTTATGAAGTACTTACTAATAGTAAGACTATATTAGAAAGAAAGAGATCAATAAGACATAGAATCATTTATGTATGAGATGAGAGCATATATATGGTGCATAAGTGCTATACTCAGAGGTGAATTCTTTTTGACCCCACTTAGATCTGCTAACTGAATCTGGTCACAAAACAATATTCACAGCTTTATAGGGCTGATTACGAAACATGCTTTGTGGCAATCCCACCAACATGCCACATTTTATAATGGTTTTTGTTTGCTTGTTGTCTGCAAATATATTTTTTAACTTAAAAGAGATGACAAACAACTGCCTATTTTCCTAGCAAGTCAAAGTAATGTAGATTAACCACAGAGTTTCAATGACTCAAATGGGATTTTAGTACTCCTTTCTTTGGCCTGGATTTTTTAAAAAGATTTTATTTATTTATTTATTTATTTACTCACTTATTTAGTATGTGAGTTGGGGGGAGGGTCTGAGGGAGAGGGAGAGGAAGAGGAAGAGAGAGAGAGAATCTCACACAGACTTTACCCTAGTATGGAGCCCAATACAGGGTTCTATCTCACGGCTCTGAGATCATGACCTAAGACGAAATCAAGAGTGGGATGCCCGATGGACTGAGCCACACAGGTGCCCTTAGCCTGGAATGTTTTAACATTGGTTTCTAACAATGGGGGCATAGAGTTTGTGAGAGCTATGGTAAGTAAACACAATCCCATGCTCCTTAGGGGAAAGAAATGAATGGACAGGAGAAAATATTAACATATACCAGGATAAAGCTATTTGGAGGAAAGTGGGTGCTTTCTTTTTCATTTGTCTCTAATGCACTGGGGTTGGAAAAATTTCTCCTTTCTGTTGTAAACAATTATGGTGGTCACAATAGAGTCATGGAGCCTCAGAAGCTTTAAAGCAAAAGGAGTGGCAAAGCAATGGAGCAGAAAATTGCAGGGAGAGCAGTTTCTGAGCAAACACCATGTACAAGGCAACCTTGATCAGAGTCATGTCAAAGTGATAGAGCAAATACTTTCAAGGATATAACTCTTAAGACAGCTATCAAAATGCATGTATTCAGGAAAATCAAGAAATTCATTTGACTGGCTATGATAATATTTTATTCATATGGTTCAATCAATGTCACTTATAATGCAAATAAAACAAATATGTTCAATCATTCATTCAACAAATATTTTTAAAACCTCTGCTCTTTGCCAGATACTTCCCTAGTTACTAGAAGGTATAACAGTGAACCAGACAGACAAAATTCCTTGCTTTCAAGGAGCTTGCATTCTAGAGAGGGAGATGGAAAATACACATGTAAATGAATACATGAATAATATAATATTGGGTGGTTATAAGTATTATTAAAAAATAAAGCAGCTGAGGGGAAAGAGACTAACATAGGAGCTATTTTAGGGAGGAATGACAGGAAAGTTTGCAATGAAGATCTTTTGAAAGAAATCTGCGTGAAGGGAGGAAATCACCCACTTGCATACCTAGAGGAACATTATGGCAGACAGAGGGAAGAACAAGTACAAAGTTCCTGAGATGAGAGTGTGCTTGTCATGTGTGAGGGATAGCAAGATCATTACAGCCATATTGACCTATGGAAAGAGTGGCAGTGAGGTCAGAGACAGCCATGGGCTGGTCAGGACCTTGTAGAACATGGAAAAGACTTGGGTTTTATTCTAAACATAGTGAGAATGCCCTGAAGAATTTTAGAGAGAGCCCATTCTTATTTTTAATTTATATTTTATATACTTATATGCCAGAACTATCACTGTGATGCCTTGCTGTTTGAGTCCAGGAGAATGGAGTAGTATAAAGGTGATAAGGCAGAATGGAGGCAGGCAAACCAGTAAGAAAGGCATTGAAGCAGTCCACAGGAAGGTGATGCAACATTGGTATTGGTGGTGAAAATGGTAGGATATTTTCCTTTAAGTACCTACTTGGTAGGTAGAACTAGCCAAATTTACTGATGGTCTTGGTATGGGACCCAGAGATCCCTAGTTATGGGCTTGAGTGAATATGTTAATCTCAATGCTATTTAATGATATGGCAGATAGTTTCATGGGGGTAATAGGAATCAAGAGACAAGTTTTTATAAATAAATTCAGTCACCTCCCCTTATCCACAGAGGTGAGGAAATTTTACTATTGATTGTCCATTTATATTTTGAAAAATTAATCACTGACTAATAGCTCATCTTCTCTTTCTGGCCCCCCAAAGACAGAGGAAATGGCCTAAAAAAGTTTCATACTTCAGGCAAATGCCATCAATTTGGGTGTAGTTGATGCTAAAGCAAAACACAATCATGAGATAAACTCTGGGTAGCCTCTACCCCCTTTTGCTTTAACCTCATGCATAATATAAAAAATGTATGTCCCCGAATTTGTTTTTGATTACTAGAATCAGAGCCATGTTAGGCAAGATATTAAAAACAGTTCTCCAGTACTCCCTTGGTGCAATGATATGTGGAACATATTCAACTGGCAAATTTAATATCATCAAGTTTAATTTAGTTTTTCTTATTTAAAAAATATTTATTATAAAGTACTATTCTAATATAGGAGTGATGGAATTTATGTTCAATCACTTTTCCAATCTCTACATAAACCTCCCAGGAAACATAAACAATGAAGAGATTATATTCATTGAATAACTGTTTATAAAATAGAACCACTCAAGAATGTCATAGAAAAAGTTAACTAACATGAAGCTAGTATTAGGGCACAGATTTTTTATTAATATGCAGCCTTCTGCAATGTTCTCTTAAGCCCCAGCTTCCAGTATGAGCAACCCACTTGCCAAACCCAGACTCATGCTGACCTCAGATTTCATTTGGCCACTGACTGCAACATCATGAGCTGAGCCACCCTCATGAGCTGAACAAATAGGCTGAGAAAAATATGGAGGGCAAGCAACATGGGTAGATGGAATTAAGGTGGTTTAATATTTTTAAGAATTAAAAAAAAAACAGTTGCTATGGTGGATTTTGCATAAATGTTGTGGGGATGAATTTTAACTGAGAGCATGACCAATTTCAACCATTTTAGATAAATTTGGGTGTAGTTGATGCTAAAGCAAAACACAATCATGAGAAAACAGAAACAATACATAATTATCCAGAAGATTATGATGAACACTAGAAAAAGGATGCTGATTGATGTAACAGCTATAATCAGGGAGGTGAGCATGCCAACTACTCTTTTGACTTAACAGGAAAGAAAAAATTAACAGTCACCAATTAGCTTATAGGGATAACAGTTGATTCCAAAAAATTGTCTGTCCTGTGAGGGAAAGTATCTCTTCCTTAGCAATGAGAAAGTAAACAAAATTATCATAGCATATCATTTTCTTCTTTTTCTATTAGTAGATAAGCAGTCTTTAAGAAATGAAAATTATAAATCATAGGATATCTGGAAATGCTTATTAAAGAAAAAATTATGGAAAAGACAAAAGGCATCATGTTACCATTGAAAATCAGAAAATTTTTAATTATTTTGGCCTGGACTATCACAATAAGACATTACATTTCCAGAGAATAGTGGAATATAATTTAATGACCTTCCAGATTATATTAGGTTGGTTTATATACACAATACTGCAATGCAGAAGATATGTGTGTTTCTTGGATTTTTCTTCATGATACAGAATCTTGCACATTTACTCAGTGGTATGGCCCTCTGAAAGTGGTTCTCAACTGGGGTTGTCACAGCTGGTGGGAGGGAGTGCTGCTTGACAAGGGATGCTGTTCATCTTCCTACAAAGTACAGGAAAGATGCCTACAAGACTTATCCTATCTCAGCTACAAAGAGTGTTAAGGCTGAGAAAATGTTCTATATAATAACCATATATTAAGAGTGGTCTTATTATATTTAAAGCCTAAATTGGACATGAGATTTCAATTTTATGGAGAACAAAAAGCTATTAGAAATATGGGGACTGGAAAGGAAGATATATGGTGGAGAAGTAGCAGACTGAAATATCATTAGGACCCAGGAGTTCAGCTAGATACTTATCAAACCATTCCAAACACCTACAAACTCAACAGGAGATAGAAGAGAAGAAGAGCAGCAATCCTAGGAACAGAAAATCAACCACTTTCTGGAAGGTAGGAGGTACGGAGACGTGAATCCCAAATGATGGGAAGAGACACCATGGAGGGAGGGCCCAGCTTCCAGCAAGCAGTGGAGCAATGGAGCACAAAATCAGAACTTTTAGAAGTCTGTTCCACTGAGGAATATTGCTCCAGAGGCTAAGCAGGGGCTGAGGCCTTGTTGGGACAGTGTGGTCTCAGGTCCCATGGGGTCACAGAAAGACCGGGGATGTCTGAGTGTGGCAGAGCTGCCAGGTATCAGAGAGGGAAAGCTATCTACAAGAAGGAGCCAAGGAGTGAGATCTCAGCTCAGGGTTACTTTAAACTGTGATCCAAGGCACACTCAGGCCTCTGCTCTTTGAGCAGGGATCCCCCAAGTGGCAGCTCTGGAGAGACCCCTCTTTCCTCCTCTGGGAGAAGGGGCATGGGAGCACATGGCAGGAATCTGCTGGGTTTGGAGACTCAAAATGCAGCTGTGTGTTAGAGATAGAAATGCTTGGTCACAGGCCTGGTGAGCTTGGAGTGCAGCCAGAGACCAGGGAGATGGGAGAGATTAAGTCCTTTTCTCTGAGGGTGCACTAAGGAGTGGGGCCTGAGCTTTCAGATCCTATGGGCCTGGAGATTAGGGAGCTGCCATTTTCATTCCCATCTTCTAGAGCTCTAAGGAAAGATTTCAGGGAACAAAAGCTATCTAGAGCAAACCCGAGCAGTTTACTTAGCCTGGCCCCTGGCAAGGTTGGTGCAATTCTGCCTTGGGCAAAGACATTTGAGAATAATGGCAACAGGCCACTCCCCTAGAAGATCAGCAAGAACATCCAGCCCAGACCAAGTTTACTGATCAATGAGAATTACAGAACTCCAGAACTAGAGGAAAGCAACACACAGAATTCATGGCTTTATTCCCATGATCCTTTAGTCTTGCAAAGTTAATTTTTTTTAATTTTATTTTTTTCTTATTTTATTTTTCAAACTTTTCCTATTTTAACGTTTCTTAAGTAGTTTATCTTAACAATACCTTTCTTAAAACAATCTTTTAAAATTTTCATTGTTATACTCATATTTTATCCCTTCATTGTATTTAACCTTATTTTTTGTATACATGTAAGTTTTTTTTTCTTTAAAATTTTGGGATATAATTTCTTCTAATAGATCAAAACATACCCTAAATCTAGTACACAGCTTTGTTCTAGTCTCCAGCCTAATAACATTCTCTCCTTTTTTTTCTTTCTCCAACCAACTTATCTTATCAATTCTTTTTTTAATCTTTTAAAAATTTTCTTCTTTATAGTAATGTTCAATCCCTTCATCATGTTTACCCTTATTTATATATATATATATATATATATATATATATATATATATGTTTTATTTCTTTAAGATTTTGGGAGTTAGTTTCTTGTAAGAGACCAGAATACACCCAAAGTCAAGTGGGTGGCTCTGTTCTATTCACCAGTCTAGTGTGTGTGTGTATATATATATATATTTTTTCCCCCTCCCTTTCCTTTGCCCCCAGTTTCAGGTCTCATCTGATTTAGTTAGTGGATATTTATCTGGGGTCTTTACCACCCTTTTAGTATTTTATTCTCTTGTTCATATATTCTATTCTGGATAAAATGACAAGGTGGAAAACTCACCACAAAGAAAAGAATAAGAGGCAGTACCGATGGATAGGGGCCTAATCAATACAGACATTGGTAATATGTCAGAACGACAGATCAGAATGAAAATAATCAAGGTGCTAGCTGTGCTTGAAAAAGTCATGGAAGGGATGCCTGGGTTACTCAGTGGGTTAAGCCTCTGCCTTTGGATCAGGTCATGATCTCAGAGTCCTGGGATTGAGTCCCACATAGGGCTCTCTGCTTGGCAGGGAACCTGCTTCCTCCTCTCTCTCTCTGCCTGCCTCTCTGCCTACTTGTGATCTCTGTGAAATAAATAAATGAAATCTAAAAAAAAAAAAAAGAAAAAGAAAAAGTCATGGAAAATATTAGAGAATCCCTGACTGGAGAAATAAAATCCCTTTCTGGAGAAATAAAAGAACTAAAATCTAACCAAGATAAAATAAAAAAGCTATTAATGAGGTGTAATAAAAAATGTAGGCTCTTACTGCTAGGATAAATGAGGCAGAAGAGAGAATTAGTGATAATGAACAAATGATGGCGAATAAAGAAGCTGAGCAAGAGAGATAAACAACTACTGGACCATGAGGGGAGAATTTGAGAGATAAGTGATACCATTAGATGTAACAATATTAGAATAATTGGGATCCCAGAAGAATAAGAAAGACAGAGGGGGGCAGAAGGTATATTAGAGCAAATTATAGCAGATAACTTCCCTAATTTGGGGAAGGGAGCAAGCAGAAAAATCCAGGAGGTACAGAGAACTCCCCTCAAAATCAATAAAAATAGGTCCACGCCCCATCATCTAATAGTAAAACTTACAAGTCTTAGTGAGAAAGAGAAAATCCTGAAAGCAGCTTGGGACAAGAAGTCTGTAACAGTCAATGGTAGAAATATTAGATTGGCAGAAGACTTATCCACAGAGACCTGGCAGGACAGAAAGAACTGGCATGATATATTCAGAGCACTAAATGAGAAAAATATGCAGCCAAGAATACTATATCCAGCTAGGCTATAATTGAAAACAGAAGGAGAAGCACACTTGGGTGGCTCAGTCAGTTAAGCAGCTGCCTTTGGCTCAGGTCCTGGTCCTGGTCCTGGGATCGAGTCCCACATCAGGCTATTTGCTCAGAAGGGAGCCTGCTTCTCTCCCTGCCTGTGCCTGAAATTCTGCCTGCTTATGTGAATGCTCTCTCTCTCTCCCCCTCTGACAAATAAATAAATGAATAAATAAATAAAATCTCTTAAAAAATAGAAGGAGAGAAAAAAAAAAACTTCCAGGAGAAACAAAAATTAAAAGAATTTGCAAACACCAAAACAACCCTATAGGAAATATTAAAGGGTTCCTCTAAGCAAGGAGAGAGCCTAAAACTAGTAAACTAGAAAGGAACAGAGACAATATACAGTAAGAAACAGTTACCTTACAGGCAATACAATGGTGCTAAACTCATATCTTTCAATAGTTACCCTGAATGTAAATGGGCTAAATGCCCCAATCAAAAGGCACAGGGTACCAGAATGGATAAAAAACAAGACCCATCTATATGATGTCTACAAGAAACTCATTTTAGACCTGAAGACATCTCCAGATTTAAAGTGAGGGGGTGGAAAACAATTTACCATGCTAATGTACAAAGAAAACTGGGGTGGCAATCCTTATATCAGATGAATTAGATTTAAGGACTATAGACATTATATCATATTTAAAGCATCTGTCCAACAAGAAGATCTAGCAATTTAAAATATCTATGTTCCTAACACAGGAGCAGCCAACTATATAATCAATTAGAACAAAACCAAAGAAACACATTGACAATAATACAATAATAGTAGGGGACATTAACACTACCCTCACTGAAATGGACAGATCAGTCAAGCAAAAGATCAACAAGGAAATAAAGGCTTTAAATGACACACGGGACCAGATGGACATTATAGATATATTCAGAACATTCCATTCCAAAGCAACAGAATACACATTCTTCTCTAGTGCACATGGAACATTTTCCAGAATAGATCACATCCTGTGTCACATATCAGGTCTCAACTGGAACCAAAAGATTGAGATCATTCCCTGCATATTTTCAGACCATAATGCTCTGAAGCTAGAACTCAGTCACAAGAAGAAAGTTGGAAAGAACTCAAATACATGGAGGTTAAAGAGCATCCTACTAAAGAATTAATGAGTCAACCAGGAAATTAAAGAATAATTCAAAAAAATTCATGGAAACAAATGAAACTGAAAACACAACTGTTCAAAATCTTTGGGATGCAGCAAAGGCAGTCCTTAAAGTATATAGCAATACAAGTCTTTCTCAAGAAACAAGAAAGGTCTCAAATACACAACCTAGCCCTACACTTATAGAAGCTGGAGAAAGAACAGGAAAGAAAGCCTAACCCTAGCAGGAGAATAGAAATAATAAATATCAGAACAGACATTAATGAAATGGAAACCAACCAAACAAACAAACAAAAAAACAGTAGAAGAAATCAATGAAGCTGGGAGCTGGTTCTCTGAAAGAATTAATAAGTTTGATAAACCTCTGGCCAGACTTATCAAAAAGAAAAGAGAAAGGACCGACATAAATAAAATCATGAATGAAAGAGGAGAGATCACAACCAACACCAATGAAATACAAACGATCATAAGAACATATTATGAGCAACTATACACCAGCAAATTTGACAATCTGGAAGCAATGGATGCATTCCTAAAGACCTATAAACCATCAAAAGTGAACCAGGAAGAAATAGAAAACCTGAACAGACACATAGCCAGTAGATTGAAGTAGTCATCAAAAATCTCCCAACAAACAAGAGCCCAGGGCCAGATGGCTTCCCAGTGGAATTCTACCAAACATTTAAAAAATAATTAATACCTATTCTCTTGAAACTGTTCCAAAAAATAGAAGTGGAAGGAAAACTTCCAAACTCATTTTATAAGGCCAGCATTACCTTGAGCCCAAAACCAGACAAAGACTCCATCAAAAAAGTGAATTACAGACCAATATCCTTGATGAACACAGATGTGAAAATTCTCACCAAAATACTAGCCAATAGGATACAACAGTACATTAAAAGGATTATTCACCATGACCAAGTGGGATTTATTCCTGGGCTGCAAGTCTGGTTCAACATCTGCAAATCAATCAATGTGATACAATATATTAATAAAGAAGGAACAAGAATATGATACTCTCAATAGATGCTGAAAAAGCATTTGACAAAGTACAGCATCCTTTCTTGATCAAAACTCTTCACAGTGTAGGGATAGAGAGCACATACTGCAATATCATCATAAAATACCATCTATAAAATACCCACAGTGAATATCATTCTTAATGGGGAAAAACTGAGAGCTTTTCCCCGAAGGTCAGGAACACGGCAGAGATGTCCACTATCACCACTGCTATGCAACAAAGTACTAGAACTCCTAGCTGCAGCAATCAGACAACAGAAAGAAATAAAAGGAATCCAAATCAGCAAAGAAGAACTCAAGCTATCACTCTTTGCAGATGGTATGATACTTTACGTGGAAAACCCAAAAGACTCAACTCCAAAACCGCTAGAACTCATACAGGAATTTAGTAAAGTGTCAGGATATGAAATCAATGTGCAGAAATCAGTTGCATTTCTATATACCAACAGCAATACAGAAGACATAGAAATTAAGGAGTCTATCCCATTTATGATTGTGTCCAAAACCATAAAGTACCTTGGAATAAACCTAACCAAAGAGGCAAGGAATCTGTACTCAGAAAACTATAACGTACTCCAGAAGGAAATTGAGGAAGATCCAAAGAAATGGAAAAACATTCCATGCTCATGGATTCAAAAAACAAATATTATGAAAATGTCTATGCCACCTAAAGCAATCTGCATATTTAATGCAATCCCTATGAAATACCATCAATTTTTTCAAAGAAATGGATCAAATAATTCTGAAATTTATATGGAACCAGAAAAGACCCCAAATAGCCAGAGGAATGTTGAAAAAGAAAACCAAAGTTGAGGGCATCACAATTCCAGACTTCAAGCTCTATTATAAAGCTGTCATCATCAAGACAGTATGGTACTGGCACAAAACAGACACATAGATCAATGGAATAGAATACAGAGCCGAGAAATGAACACTCAGCTCTATGGTCAACTAATCTTTGACAAAGCAGGGAAGAATGTCCAATGGAAAAAAGATAGTCTCTTCAACAAATGGTGTTGGGAAAATTGGACAGACACATGCAGAAGAATGACACTGGACCATTTCCTTACACCACACACAAAAATAGACTCAAAATCGATGAAAGACCTCAATTTGAGAGAGGTCTCCATCAAAATAATTGAGGAGAGGGGCGCCTGGGTGGCTCAGTGGATTAAGCCGCTGCCTTCGGCTCAGGTCATGATCTCAGGGTCCTGGGATCGAGTCCCACGTTGGGCTCTCTGCTCAGCAGGGAGCTTGCTTCCCTCTCTCTCTCTCTCTCTGGCTGCCTCTCTGTCTACTTGTGATTTCTCTCTGTCAAATAAATAAATCTTAAAAAAAAAATAATTGAGGAGAACACAGGCAGCAACCTCTTTGACCTCAGCTATAGCAACTTCTTCCTAGAAACATCACCAAAGGCAAGGGAAGCAAGGGCAAAAATGAACTGTTGGGACTTCATCAAGATCAAAAGCTTTTGCCCAGCAAAGGAAATAGTCAACAAAACTGAAAGACAACTGACAGAATGTGGGAAGATATTCACAATTGACATATCAGATACAGGGCTAGTATGCAAAATCTAGAAAGGAGTTATCAAACTCAACACCCAAAGAACAAATAATCCAATCAAGAAATGGGCAGAGGACATGAACAGACATTTCTGCAAAGAAGACATCCAGATGGCCAACAGACACATGAAAAAGTGCTCCACATGACTCAGCATCAGGGAAATACAAATCAAATCCACAGTGAGATACCACCTCACACCCATCAGAATGGCTAAAATTAACAAGTCAGGAAATGACAGATGTTGGTGAGAATGCAGAGAAAGGGGAACCCCCTTACATATTGGTAGGAATGCAAGCTGGTACAGCCACTCTGGAAAACAGCATGGAGATTCCTCAAAAAGTTGAAAACAGAGCTACCCTACCACCCAGCAATTGCACTACTGGTTATTTATTCTAAAGATACAAATGTAGCTATCTGAAGGGGTACCTGCACCGAAATGTTTATAGCCACAATGTCCACAATAGTCAAACTAGAGAAGGCACCTAGATGTTCATCAGAAGATGAAAGGATAAAGAAGATGTGGTATATGTACAATGAAATAATATGCAGCCATAAAAAATGAAGTCTTGTGCTTTGCAACATCATAGATGGAACTAGAGGGTATTAAGCTGAGCAAAATAAGTCAGTCAGAGAAAAACAAGTATCATATGATCTCTCTGATATGAGGAATCTGAGAAGCAGGGTGGGGGTTTGTGGGTTAGGGAAGGAAAAAATTAAACAAGATGGGATCAGGAGGTAGACAAACTGTAAGAGACTCTTAATATTATGAAACAAACTGAGGGTTGCTGGGGGATGGAGGGGTAGGGAGAGTGTGGTTATGGACATTTGGGAGGGTATGTACTATGATGAGTGCTGTGAAATGTATAAGCCAACGATTCACAGACCTGTAACCCTGAGGCAAATAATACATTATATGTTAATAAAAAATAATTTAAAAAAAATTAAAAAAGAAATATGGGGACTGATGAAACTGGGGGACACTGTAGTCTGGGCTACCTCAGAGTGGACCATGGCCAAGAAGGAAACCATGGGGGTGTATGTGAATGTGCCCGCTTAGAACCCAGAAAGAGCAGATATGACAGGGTATGGGGGAGAGTTGAAAGGCCACAGGGGGAGAGCTGAGAGGCCACATGAGAGGAATTAAGACTCTGTGGAAAGAAAGAATAACTTTCTCTTTCTTCTTCTAAAGGCTCATGGAAGGAAGAATGACCACAACCAAGGCCTCTTGCCCCAACCTTAACAACTAAAAATTTAGAGTTCTTCTCTAGGGATGCCTGGGTGGCTCAGTCATTTGAGCATCTGACTCTTGGTTTCAGGTCAAGTCATGATTTCAGGGTCATGGAATGAGCCCCACAATGGGCTCTTTGCCCAGCTGGGGGTCCTATGGAGATTCTCTCTCTACCTCTCCCTCTGTTCCCCCTCACTCACTCTCTCACTCTTCTCAAAATAAATAAATAAATGTTTTTTAAAAAGAGGTTCTTCTCTGAAGACAAAGGATAAACCATTTAATGACGAATAGCAGAGGCATTCTGGAACTGCAGAAATAATTCCAATGTATCATAAAACATTTAACTGTTGAAAATTAGAGAATTATTATACATGAGAAGCTTCCTAATACTATTTTATTTCAGTTAATACGGAAGTTGTCTGCAATCACTGAACTCATGTTTACTGAAGGAAAAATCCTAAAAATAATCTTTTTTGGTAAGTGGCAATAAGTATTCAAGGGAGCTAGCTAGGAATTGAAAACAAAGTAGTCTATGGTTTACCTCCATTTATCATTAAAAGTTAACACAGTACACTCTCTTTAACTTTAGTCACAAACTGTTAAGTTGGCCTGTTGTTAGCTGGAACTCTTATCATTAAAAGTTAACACAGTACACTCTGTTTAACTTTAGTCACAAACTGTTAAGTTGGCCTGTTGTTAGCTGGAACTCTCAGCATAAATTTAAGGCTTTTAAGACATAAGAATATAAACATAAGATTGAAAATAAACATATATATATATGTATATATACATATATATATACACAAATTTATGAATATGAATATAAAATTTTAAATTTAGTAATTGTATAAAATATTAGGGGTGTCCTTTAGAGTGACATTTTATAATAGCCCAAATCCTATAAAAATCACATCATTTTTGCTTAAAATGTATAAACTTAATTCTACTATTACTACATTGCACTCTTCTAGATGAATTAAACTTTCATTGATGCTCAGTTTCTTATGGTACAATAATCAGGTTTGTCAAGTCTTTATATATTTAACTTTGGCACTTGCTTTAACATTTTTCACATATATCAACAATGAGGCTACACTAGGAGATAGCACAGCTCCTTGGATAGTCCATGAATCTAAGCTAACTTCTGTATATGTAGTTGGAAATCTGAAATTCCAATAAAATAGTAAGCTATATACATATATACATAGATATATGTATATATATATATATATATATGTATAAAATATTAAATTACAGGTTGTCTATCATAGTTAACAGCATTATTGCTTAAGGAAATATACCTCCAAAAAATTAGTCTCTCTCCCTCCCTCCGTCCCATTTTGCTTTCTTTCCTCTCTCCTTCCCATTTTCTTTTCCCTCCTCCCTTCTTTTTGCTTTCTCCTCTCCCTCCCTCCTTTCACTTCATACTTCCTTCCTTCCTTACCCAAAAATATATCTGGAAGGCGGACCAAAGAAAAAGCATTTAATTTTCTCTATTCTGGGTAGAGTGAAAAAACAGAACCCTAAATTTCCATTCATTCATTCATTCAACAAATGGAGCAGCTGTGACTTACTACATCATCACCATGTTTTGCTGTTTAAATTATTTGTTATCATCATCCAAGCAACGCTGTTGTGGATTATGTTTTTTGAAGAAGTCATTTTATAAAAACTATTATTTAACAAATAATAAACTCCTACCTAAATGGATTTTAAGCAGCTTCAACAATGTCTAAAATCCTACTAAAAAGTTCCTATGGCAGTTTTCTATTGTTTCATAAAAAGAAAGTCTATCGCAAGTCATTAAAAATGTGATTACTACCGAAAACAAAAAACAAGAAAGAAAAGCATGCCTATGAGCAATAAGATCAGGCACTCTTTAAATAAAACTTGCTATTCAAATCTAATTATGCTATGAATGCTGTTATATTACTTTTGCTATCAGTGCATAGCCAAGAGTTACTTGGCAACAAACAGAGGTTAGTCATTTTAAAAATTTTCGTTTCAGCAAAGCAGGAAAAAACTGCAAATTTGTTCTTAGTTGCACTGAACACCACTCATATCCTCAAAAGGAAAGGAAATAAAAGAATTTACAAATAGGAACATACACCAAATGTCAATAACTGCTGAAGCTGAGTGATAGCTGCATAGAATTTCATGATGCTATTCTATTTTTGTGTTTGTTATGCTTGAAATTGTCCAAAATAAAAATATTTTTTAAAATATTATGGATATGGAAACTTTAGGATTTCATAACTTTTTTGAGTGTTATATATAGCATGAATATGTGAATACATCTACATATGTCCATATAGTGAAGTACACATTATAAATTTCCAGCCAAGTATATAACAAGAAATGAAATCAAATTGAATTGCATCTATGCCAGCTCAAAGCAATACCAGAGCTCACTTTGCTCAGCAAAATTTGTTTCCATTACATCTTCACATTTCTTTGTTTGTAATAAATATAGCAAAGGCATTTTACTTTAAGAAAAAAAGTTGAAGAACACTAACAAAATTTATTGGTTAAATATACTGAGTTATAAATTACTCTAAATCTTAGTAGCTTAAAATAGTGGCCATTTATTATTTCTAAGTCTATGAGATGGCTGGGAAGTTCAACTGGTGTAGCCCAGGCCAGAAAGATCTTTGCTGGTGTACCTGTGGTCAACTACAGGTTAAATATGTGGTTTTGCTCATCTGGTCTGGGTTTGCTTATATTTCTTACACTTCAGCAAGCTAAGTGTATCAGTAACTGATACAGGATCAATGAAAGCAGGGAAATAACATGATCTGATGTGATTTTTTAAAATTCTCATTTAAACTTTGGAACTAGCCTCAGGCTGTTGTGTATCAAGCACAGTGAATATTCCACCCTTTCCCTAGTTCACCATTGTCTTGGATTCTTTTGGAATGCCACATCATTCTTTACATCCTAACTCATCTTCCATAACCACCAAAGATATCAATTCTTTTTTTTTTAAGATTTTATTTATTTATTTATTTGAGAGAGAGACAGTGAGAGAGAACATGAGCGAGGAGGTCAGAGGGAGAAGCAGACTTCCCATGGAGCTGGGAGCCTGGTATGGGACTCGATCCTGGGACTCCAGGATCATGACCTGAGCCAAAGGCAGTCGTCCAACCAACTGAGCCACCCAGGTAGCCCCAAAGATATCAATTCTTAATTAAACTTTCCTGAGTCCTGATGGAACCCCCAAATGGAGCAACATCCTTACCTCTGTCCAGCCGTTAAGCAGTTGGGTTGTAACTTTTCCTTCCATACATCAGACTCCCCTTTGAAAATATAAACTATAAACTAAGAATAGAGAGTATGGTGGTTTATTTATTTATTTAGTTTTCAGTGATTCATTATTTGCATAAAACACCCAGTGCTCATCACAACATGTGCCCTTCTTAATATCCATCACCTGGTTACTTCTTCCCCCACCCCGATCCCTTCTGTAACACTCAGTTTGATTCCCGTAGTCCAGAGTATGGTGGGTTAAAAAAAATTTTTAACCTTCAGGTCGCTAATGGTTTTAGTATTTTCCATAACAGGTAGAACATAGTGAATGCTCAAAAAAATTCTTTGAATGACTAGTCAAGGAAAGATTTCATTACATTTCATGCATTCTTTTTTAAAAGACTGTAATTGTATGCTCCTTTTTCCTAAAGATTTGCATTAAACACTGTTCATTAAAAATACATTTATGGTCAATGAGATAAGCTTCAGTTACTTTAAAAAAACCACCCATCTAGAAAATAGACTACATGAATCCAGAAAATAACTATTAATATCCTTTCAAAAATATTAAGTACCAGCTATTTGTATAGTTCTATGAGAAATATGTCATCCTTTAAGTGATTTATGACCATAAGTTAGTGTATTCAGCTATGCTACTCATCTCTGGGGAATAACTTTTAACTTTTTCATTTCTCTTTTTGTCTAACATACTGCTGAAGATAATCACTCACTCAGTCAGATGTATGTAAGAACTGCCAGTGACTGGCCTAGCCTTTGGGCTGATGCCATAGGCAAGGCCAAATAAGGACAAAATGAGATATCCACACACAAGTAATTTGCATTCTGGTTGAAAAGGCATATGAATAATTGAACAATGAATGAAAGATACTTTTTAACAGTAAGGTGAACTATGTAGTCCTGGCTAGGTGATGTTGTGGTTATAAGGGATGGAAAAGTTAAGATATGAATTAGAGAGATATTCAAGAGTGAAGGACATGTAATAGGTGCTGAAGATAACTGTACCTAGACCAGGCTGCCCATGAAGGACAAAGACTTTCCCTATCTACCATGCTCTCTCTCACACACTTGGCAAATAATTGGTTTTATTGGTATGGGGATACACCATAAGGTAGGAAGACAACAGCATAATGAAGATAGGACTTGGAAATCAAGAAGCCAAACAAGCAAGCCATAAAACCACAAAGTATGTTCCAAGTGAGTACAAGGTTACTAGTTAACAGACTCCTTTAGTAGACTCCTTTAATAGGTCTCTTCGTCTCCTTTATCTGCAATGGAAAAATCAAAAGCTTTAAGTTCAGGAAATCTGACTTGCAAACCTTGAGCCTGGTTCATTACATAATTGTTCTATGCAAAGTGATTCACAAATTTGAAACTCAGTTTCTTCATCTGTAAAGTAGGTTAAATATATTTCTTGAAAAAAAAAAAAAAACAACCAGATTTCTAAAATTGTGAAGTTTAAATGAACATAAGGGTGTCTGGTATTATGCCTAGCACAAAAAAATGCACTCCATAAACGTTAATGTGTATTAATACCCATACTGGAGATTTAAATACCTTCAGAAACAAGGTTAAGCTATCCCTGAGAAGAAAGGAGGGATGGGTCATTCCAAAAAGAGGGAATGGCATGAATATAGAAAGCAGGCTGGACTAGATATAAGCAGAGAGATTAATGAGGCAGTGGGACACGAGGGATCAGAGTCATTTTGAGAACATTTTATTGAAAGAATTAACAAATGTAGGAATCATGAGGTGAAGGCCAGATACTACTCACTTCCTAGGAATAATTTATAAATAAACACTAGGTTGTCTGAACTGTTTCTTCTTGTTGTAAACTGGAATTATGTTGTGAATTTTGATTCATAAATCTACATATTCCAGAATGCTCTTGCTTGGATGAAACAATGCTTCAAAGATAATGGCTGCAAGCAATAGCTAATTCTATACTGATTAACCTAGCATCAGAAGCATTGCTAAACACAGATCACTGTGTTTGGTGCTCAATCACAATCAGTGACTGTCACATAATTTAAGATGGTGCAGTGGGTAGTAAACACCACATTGTCTGTAGGACCCAAAAGGCAAATTAGTAGATTGCTTCAGGCCCCATTAGAAGAACAGTGTAGATACCACAATTCACCTACACTCAATAAGGTAAGTCCTGCAGGTGTGACTTTGAAGTCACTTTCAGGCAACAGCACTGTTGTTTGCACATTATCAAACAAAAAGAAGACAAAAGAGAAAGAGAACACAGCTCGACTCAGCCAGCAAGTATCCAACTATGTTGGATTCTTAAGTTAGTGCTCTTTAATTTATTTGTGTCTGCTGATCTCACTATGAGTTGCTAACACTTCAAATTAATATCTGTTGAGCATGATAAACTGCTTAATTGTGCTTATTTTTCATCTTTGGTTCCTAATAGATTTTATCAATTTTTAAAATTCATTTATGAGTGAGAGAGAGAAGGAGGAGGAGTAGGAAAGGAGAAGGAGGAGAAAAAAGAGGACAAGCGGACCCTGAGCTGAGCACAGTGCCTGACACGGGGCTTGATTCCACTACCCTGAGATCTCGACCTGAGCCAAAACCAAGAGCTGGACACCCAACTGACTGAGCTAAGCAGGTACCCCTACATAGTTCAGAGTTTAATCTCTAGCTGCACTATCCAGTGTGGTAGCTGCTAGTCTAAGTCACACTAGCCACATTTCAAGAATTCAATAACTATGTGTGTCCTGTGATTACATTATTAGACAGGCAGATCTGGAACATTTCAATTAGTACAGAAAGTTCTATGAGGCAGTGTTGGACTTGAGTTACCCTCAATCTTTCTAATGCCCTGAGACATTTGGAAATTATATTTGTAGGGCACTTTGGGGTAAACAATCTTGTGGTCAGAAGTCATTGGTAAGTACACGTGTTGTCATAAGCATTTTTGTGATGCATATAATTGTTGAATCACTGTATTGTACACCTGAAACTAATATAGCAGAATATGTCAACTGTACATCAATGAACAAAAAGAACTGATTGGTCTAGGGGGTCCAGCTGCCCTTGAGAGCATAGAGGAGTTGTTATTTTAGCACATCTGCAATCTGTCTAGGGTACAGGAATATGTCACTGTATATCTGATGAAAAGCTGTGCTTTAGTTGAAATCCAGTCCAATATCATCAGAGAAATACAGTGGCTTGTCCTTTTGAAAAACAACTGCTAATCAGGTTTGTATTTCTAATTAAAAACAGGCAATCGTAATGTCAAAGATATTTGAAGAAGGCTAAAATGCACACTAAAAACTATCATTGATTGTATACCACAGGCAAGGCCTTTGCTGGGTATCATGACAAACACTGATAATGAATTTCATGGTTCCAGCTCCCCAAAGAACCGGCAAACTCACTGGCAACATCAAAGAAAACTGCCCTCTCACTTTTGAACTAAATCAAAAAACCAAATTTCAGAAATGTTAGGAAAGGTTTAAGACAAGAGAAGAATAAGATGTCTTTAAAACAAAAAGGAGGAAGAAAATGCAAGGTGAATTGGTGGTGGTAGATGCAGAAGATGAGGTAGACATTGTACTTATTCGACAAGCAAATGGCAAGTCCAGGAAATTCTATGCACTGATGTATTTGTGAACTTTCAAGCTTTGCCCCCTAGATATGGGAAATACCTTTTCTTTATAATGATTTTCTAAAATTGCAAAATTCTTTATTATCCAGGCACTATCGCTATGGCAGTAAGTGCTAGCCCATCCAAGGAATGTAAGAGCTTTTCACATCCCCTGTTTCTAGAAGCATGTGTTTCATGGACTAGTCAAGTCAGAGATGGGGAAATGAGCTCTGTGAGGTCTTGGATTTTAATGGATTTTTCTACTGAAGAGCTAAAGATACCCCAGAGCTATTCTCATGAAAATTAAAAAGGAATCAGGTAGTCTAAGTGCTACTTTACAACTGGTGTGGATAGAGGTAGAAGATTTATGTTGGTATGCTTTCCACAGTGACTTGCTAAAGACTCCTATTCACCAGGCACTGTTTGTAGGGCTAGAGGACTGGCAGCGAACAAAACAAAGGCTCCCTGTAGGGGTCATGGAGGCCAATAAGGAAACACAGCAAGATAAGAGAACATTGAAAACAGAGCTCTATTAAGGCTGGTGATGGGGAGATCTTACTGATAAGGAGACATTTCAGGGAAACCTAAAGGAAGTGAGAAAATGGGACATGCCAGTACGTAGGAAAAGAACATTCTGGGCAAAGAGAAGAGCAAGTTCAAAAACAGTTAGGTGGGACCAAGCTTGGAATACTTGAGGAGCCGCGAAGAGGCCACTATACACAAATGAATGAATTGAGGAAATGAGCTAAGGAAAAAGTAGAAAAGTACAAAGTTTGACAAATATCAGAGAGCCAGAGCACTTACAACTTTGCACATTTGGTTTGGACCTCGGGTTTAAAAGTCACTGGTGATTTCTGAAGGGAGAATTACATGATCTCATTTGTGTTTTAGGATTAACTTCTGTTGCTATGGGAAAAGAGAGGAGGCAGGGGGAAGCAGGAAGACGGGGAAAGAAGGCTGGTGTGTTAGAAGGCAATTAACAGTCCAGGTGAGATTTGCTGTTGGCTTGGATTAAGGTAGCAGTCGCAGTGGCTGAGAAGTGTTCATGTACTACATCTCCTTGCAAGGTGGTGCCTTGAGATGTGGGACCTGCGCTGAAGAGAGGGGTCAAGGATGGCTGCAAAGTTTTGGCTGGCGCAACCACAAGCAGGGCAATGCCATTTACTGCTCCGGGAAGATGGTGGGAGGAGTAGTTGGCGGTGTATATGGGGAGACAGATCAGGAGTTTGGTTTTCTTCAATTTAAGTGTGAGATACCTCTTAGGCATCACATCTATGCTCTTGGGTAGGCAGCTAGATATATACGTCTATGATTTAGGGATGACATCAGGACCAGAGATATAAACTTGGGAGTCATTAGCAACACAGGGAGTATTTAAAAACACTGGGCTAGATGAGAACACTGAGGAGCAAGGGCCCCACTATGGGTCTGAACCTCCCTCCTCTTGGTTGCTGACAAAGACACAAATCTGGAAAAGAGCAAGCGATTACTGCTGGGCTGCCACCCAGCAAGACCAGGCAGCTGCGATGTCCCTTGCGAAATACCCAAAGTAGCTAGTACTTAGCTTTTTTTTTTTTCAGAAATATTTCAAGAATCAATCTTTCTGACAGCCATAGAAATACACAGCAAGGCAGCCTTCCCATGAGTACAAATCATGCACGCACTGGCTGGTAACATACTGGCAGCCTCCATTGTGCCAGCCGTAGCCACACCGAGGCCTCTTCAGCTTCATTTCTTCTCATTGAGCAGCTGGGTGAGACATCTAGAGTGGGCCGAAAAGATGCCAGGGTCTGAGCAGATTTTCCAAAATGCTTCTGATACCTGAATGCTTAACAGTTTGCTCCTAAGAGCCTGCAGAATGCCAGCAACCTATGATACAGCTCCTGCCTTAAAACCCTGGCCGCCTCAAATGCATAGCTCATCCTTCAGGCATAAGATAACTAAATTTTAGCCAGACGAACTGTCTTTATGGGGCAGCTCTGACAACATGAGTAAGTGACTGAACGGCCAGTCCCTATAGTATAGCGGGGGTAAAGGGAATGAAATCAGCTTGCTTTTCTGTTCATCCCAAGGTGCATGTGCCGTGCCTCATGCTGCCAAGTCATCAAGAGTTTCCCAAGGCTGTTCCTGCCCTTCTTAACTACAGAAGCATCAAAGCCATGCAGGATTGTAGATTTCAACTCAGGGATTTTTAAAATGCTAATTATGATGAAAAGATCACTCTGAAAAGTCACTGCTATCATCAGCACATCTTTTGTGTGTATGTGTGAGAGTACCTGAAAATTGCTAGGCACACATAATTGTGAGACACATCACACAGTGCATAGAGTCTGACGATCACAGCAAATAACTTGCTAAGAAAACACACTGTGTACAAAGTCCTGTGTCAAAGGCAAGCTGGGTAACGAAGGAGGGGTAACTGCAGTGGGGCATGTCGGGTTCTATGTCTGAAACAGCAGTGAAAACTGGAAACAAAAGGAGAATCTCAGAGAAATTAAGAAAAGTACTCCTAAAAACCCTATCTCATTTTCAAGAATAAAGGCATCCTTCTAGTATAAGTGGCAGGCAAAGAAGTCATTTTAAAAGCCACCATTAAAACCCAAATTTAGCATTTTATGTATGTATGAGCATGGGCACTTGTTTTCACTTACTAACAGCTCTTTTGATAAAAGATAAACCAACATAACATATTTAATAAATTCTCATTGGAGCCAAATGAATTCACATATGTACTTATATATCCACCATATGTATTTGCAAAAGTATTCATTTGCGAGTTGGGCATTGTTCAACTGAACAAACTCTGATAACTTTGAAAATGTAAAAACATATGTTTTATTTATGAGAGTGGTAAAACTGAAACCATGAAACTGGAAATAAAAAAAATGCAAAGAAAATGCCGTATTGTATTCAGGCTTTGCTTAATGGCTTGACTCAAAGAGCCACAGGTAACTGACATTCTGCTGCAGACCAAGTAGATGTTAAAAAATTATTAATTGGTTTTGACAGGCAGAAGTTAACATTACTATTGTGGCAAATAGGGCCAAAGTGACACAAAGGAGTAACAGAGAAAAATGCCGCATTTCATTCCAAAGGGCAGAACTCAGCATTAGGACAAAGAACAGATATTTATGAGAGAGAAAAGAAACTGGAGCAAGTCCTTCTAACGACTATGCTAGACGAGGTTTGCTTTGATGATTAAGGTCTGGAGAATCTTCAACAGGCTAAGTAACATATAAACACATAAACATAAACCACTCTATTTTCACTTTTATTAGCGATTCATTCCAGAACACGTTAATAGCATTTGGCACAAAACACAGGTCCACTGTGCAAAGAAAAGTTTGAAAAAGTTGAAAATTTAAAATGTTTCCAGTCACCTACCAAGAGGCAAGGGTTTCTATATAAACCATCCTATTCTTTCTGTATTTCATTTAATAAAGTCTTATCAGATGTTGCCTGTGTATCAGATATCTGGGCCGTGTGTTGTGGTGGGATACAAAAAAGAACAAGGCACTATTATTGCAATCTGCAGTGACAGAGATAATGTTTGACTAAAAGAGACCAAAGAAGTGCTTCATGGAAAAGGTATCATTTTCATTTTGAGAAATAAAAGTCACTAAAAAAACCCAAAGCCAAATACTTTTTAAATATGCTTATCCCTCTTCTGGTCCAGATTTACCAACTTTAACCTCTGTCATATTTGCTTCAAACTATTTTTAAAACAATAAGACATGACTAATATAGCTTGATTCCCTTTAAACCATGACTAGAACTCCCTTCCCCAATTGCCAGAAGCAACTGCTATTATAATTTGGGGGCATATTTTTCTATTCCATTTTTATAACGAAACTTGTATCAGTCATCAAGTAATACAAGAAAGTTTTCCTTAATTGATGAACTTAATTTTCAATATTTAAAGGGCTCATATATTTATCTTATTATTTAGTATTCTGTGTTATATATTTTAGCTATGGAGTTCCCTTTTGACAGATTGTTCTTAAATTTTTGCTGTTATAAAGTAAGGGGTGCCTGGGTGGCTCAGTTGTTAAGTATCTGCCTTCAGCTCAGGTCACGATCCCAGGGTTCTGGGATCGAGCCCCACATCGGGCTCACTGCTTAATGGGAAGCCTGCTTCTCCCTCTCTCTGCTGCTCCCCTGCTTGTGTTCCCTCTCTCGCTGTGTCTCTCTCTGTAAAATAAATAAATAAAATCTTAAAAAAAAAAGCTATACACATATAGCACATATGGACAAGTAGTTATCTATAGTCTATACACAAAATGGGTCAAATGCGGTGTGAGGTTATAACTAGATGGCCTGGGAGAATCCGTTTACAGATTTGTTCTAGCATAAAATTTTTAAAAAGAATTTTACTTATTTATTTGAGAGAGAGAGAAAGATAGTGAGAGAGAGCTTGAGCAGGGAGGAGAGGGGTAAGCAGCCTCCCCATTGAGCTGGGAGCCTGACACAGGGCTAAATCCCGGGACCCTGGTATTATGACCTGAGACAAAGACAGACACTTACCAGACTGAGCCACCCAGGTGCCCCTGTTATGGCATAGAATTTAACAGCATCCCATTTCAAGATCAAAGGGGCTTCAAATTGAACAATATATTATGTATTCATCCTAATAATAAGACATAGTTTTCTAATTTTGTGGGCTACTGCTGAATAGTTCCCCAAAATAGTTGCACGAATTTATACTTATACCACAAACTGAGGGTACAGTTTTTTCCCCACATCTTTCTTAACATTTGATAAACAAATTTGATATTTTATTGTATTTTGTATCTTACTGACTTGGAATTCTTTTTTAAAAAGATTTTATTTATTTATTTGAGAGAGACAGAGGCAGTTACAGAGAGCACAAGCAGGGAGGAGAGGGAGAAGCAGGGTCCCTGCTGAGGAGGGAGCCCCATGTGGGGCTCGATCCCAGGACCCTGGGATCATGACCTGAGCCGAAGGCAGACGTCTAACCAACTGAGCCACCCAGGAATCTCTTGACTTGAGATCCTTTACAGATTTTATTTATTTATTTATTTAAAAGATTTTATTCATTTGACAGACAGAGATCACAAGCAGGCAGAGAGGCAGGCAGAGAGAGAGAGGGGAGGAAGCAGGCTCCCTGCCGAGCAGAGAGCCCGACGTGGGACTTGATCCCAGGACCCCGGGACCATGTCCTGAGCTAAAGGCAGAGGCTTTAATCCACTGAGCCACCCAGGTGCCCTACTTTACAGATTTTTACATATAATTTTTAAAAATCATGATATCTACTAGAAATACAATTTTTCACTCTGTCATTTATGTCCTAAACCTGTTTGTAATTTATTTATTTACTTATTTTTGCTTTACAAAAGTTTAAAATTATAATGTGATCAGATTTTAACTTCTATTTTTATGGCTATATTTTGTGTGTGCTAAGAAAACTTTCCTTAACCAAGGACATATAGATATAATCCTATATTCTGGGGGAGATGATATCTTGAGTTGGGTCTTTCAAGGAATAGTGTACTAACAATGATGGATGGAGAAAGGGCATATCAGTTGTGGAAATAGGAAAGCAGAAATACACAGCAGGTATTCAGAGACCTTGAGTGGTTTGTTTTTCTGAGAGTGTTCCATCTCTATGTATATCATCTACATTTCCTATTGGCTTATTCCAAGCCAATAGACCTTGAGTGGTTTGTTTTTCTGAGAGTGTTCCATCTCTATGTATATCATCTACATTTCCTATTGGCTTATTCCAAGCCAATTATTTTCTTCTATGTTTTCATTTTTCTCTTTTATTACTTATAAGCCATATATTTTTCTGAAGAGGCTTTCTTTCCCCTCCCCTTTCTAATCAATGTGTATCTTGTTTTCTAGTTCTCAACCATTCTTTGTTGGCATACTCATTCATTTTGATAAAATACAATCTCTAGGACCTTCTTGTGAAAGGGTATATTATAAACATATTTTTGAGACCTTGAAGTTCTGAAAACTCTAAATGTCCACTGACACAGGCTGACCAATTAATTAATTGTCTGGATACAGAATTATAGGTAGAAAGCAATTATTAATTTTTCTTCAAAATTTTAAAGACATGACTTTGTTGACTTTTGGCTTCAAATGTTGCCCTTGAGAAGTCTGATGCTATTCTGATGTTGTGTATGACCTATCTTTACCCCTTTTGAGAAGTTTGTAGAATGTTTACCTTTGGTGCCCTAAAATTTCTGCCTGACATGCTTTGGTATGAATCTTCTTGAACTCCTTTTGCCGGTCACCCGTTGAACCCTTTAAGTATGGAAAATCAAGTTCATCAATTAAGGAAAACTTTCTTGTATTACTTGATAATTTCCTCTTCTCTATTTTTTCTTGCATTTTTATAGCTCTTTACAATTCCAATTAGACCTCCTGTATTGATCCCCTTTTGAAAAAATCTTCTCATCCCTTTGATAATTTGTTCTATGTTCTGGGAGATTTGTGCTATAATATTTTATTCTTTCAAGAGTTCTTATGAGTTCCCTGAATGCCCATTTTTATAGCACCTTAGATGCTATAGATTGCTTCTTTAATGTATTTGAGAATATTCATTATATTTTTTGAACTTTTCATTTCCCTAAACAGTCTTTGTTTCAGTATAGTCCTTTTTATTTGAATGCTTCTTTAAAAAAAAAAAACTTTTACACTGTGAGCTTTCCGTGAATATCTTGTAATCCTTAGCTGACCACTGCTATGTAAATGCGAGGTATTGAAAAGCTGAATGAAAGCTCTGTGTGCACAGTGGGATGACTGAAAATTGGACACCAGTATATGTGATCGGAGAAGTATCAGTCTTTTCATTTGGAGACAACCCTGACAAAGGCAGGTCTTTTCTCTTGGGTTGCAGTGTTTTCCCCAAAGAAGAATCTTCCAGTTTCCTGACTAGAGAAGTAGGCCAACTGCCAGTGTGCTCATAGATGAGCATAGAGGAGTGGTAGGAAGGTGTCTGCACTATTCAAAATATAGACTATTTCTTAATTCCTTTCTTTCAACACAGTGCCTTATCCCTTCCCTCATCAATTTCTCAAGTCCACAAGTCCAGAGCCACTTTGATTCTTTTTTGGTGTGTGTTTATTTTTCGTTTTCTTTCTGTCTAGGTATGGGATGACTGGTCAACTGGATGCCCAGGGTGGGAAAGGCTATCTGGGGCTTTGGCTCTTTTTTTTTTTTTTAAGATTTTATTTATTTATTTGACAGACAGAGAGCACAAGTCAGCAGAGAGGCAGGCAGAGAGAGAGGAGGAAGCAGGCTCCCTGCTGAGCAGAGAGCCCGATGGGGGCCTTGATCCCAGGACCCTGGGATCATGACCTGAGCCGAAGGCAGAGGCTTTAACCCACTGAGCCACCCAGGTGCCCTGGCTTTGGCTCTTTTATACAGACTTTCAACCAAAGTTATTATTTTCAGCCCCACTCCCTACCCTCACCCTCATCTGGAAGTACTTGGTATCTTCAAATCTTGATCCTGTTTGGAATTGCTTCAATTTTAATTTCCTGTATCCTGCTAAACACTCACCTTTCATCTTCTGAAATCTTAAAAATATACCCATGTTTCCTACTTTTGTCATATTTTTCCTTCATGTAGTATTTTTATATTTATGTTAGTATGATTTCTGGGGGTTTTGGGGAGGAATACTACAGTAGATTGAATGGTGTCCCGCCCAAACATATGACCACCAAGGACCTATAAATATGACCTTACTTAGAAAAAAAAATGATCTTTGCAGATGTAATAAAGTTAAAAATCTCAATTACCCAGGTGGGCCCTTAATTCAATGGCCAGTATCCTTGTCAGAAACAAAGAGAAGAAATATGGAGGGAAAATCATATGAAGAAGAAAGTAGAGTTTGGAGTGATGTGTCTATATGTCAAGGAATAGTAAGGATTGCCAACAGGCACCAGAAGCTGGGAGAGACACATGGAACAGATTCTCTCTTAGGTTCTCCAAAAGAAAATAACTCTGTCAACACCCTGATTTGAGACTTCTGGCTTTCTGTACTGTGAGAGAGTGAAGTTCTGTTGTTTTAAGCCACCGCCCAGTTTGTGGTAATTTGTTACAAGAGCCCTAGGAAATTAACACAAGGACAAATAAGCACTTGACTCAATTTGCCATATTTAACCTCAAAACTTTTTCAGAATTTTGTTTTCTTACTGAAGTATAATATATATAATGCTTATACATATATATAAGCACACAAATCATAAGTGTATATCCTGATGAATCATCACAAACTGAACATATCCGTGTAACCAGAAACCTAATAGAGAAATAGAACATTTTATCAACATCCCAGAAGTCTTCCTCATGATCCCTTGCCATCACTTCTCTCCTTAGCAAAGGTAACCACTAAAAAATGACTTTTTTTCATAAGATCAAATCAGAAAATTAACATTGTGAGTCATGAAAATAGGAAGGTTATTTATGATATGCTTTTCCAATTAATACATTTAATTTAATAAACAAATTTCAGAGATTGTTCAACTTAGAAAGGGCAACAAACTTTTTTAATGTTTCCTGATTGCTGGAAACATTAATTAATTTTGTTCTTTCTAAAATTTAGATAAAGGAAACCATACTATTCTGGTCTGACATCTTTCACTTAATATTATGTTTATGAGATTCATTCATATAATTTTGTATAATGAAAGTTCATTCACTTTTTTGATATAGATTATTTTATTCGATGACTACACTACAATTTATTTATTCCTTCTACTGTTCACAGACCTTTAGGTAGCTTTCAGATAGGGGCCACTACCAATAGTACTGCTATGAATATTCCTCCACATGTTTTGTATATTTCTGTTGGATATATACCTAGGAGGGGAAAGGACAGGTTGTAGGTATTTAGCTTTGGTAGGTACTAGCAGTTTTAAAAAATTATTGCATTTAATATACAATCCTGTTATGACTATTGGGGTTATTCAGAAAGGTTTAGGTATCTCTCTGGTGCCATCACTAAGAATGGGTATCATACAGCAGTCAAATATTTGTGGCATGGGATTGACCAACATGAAATCATTAGTTCCTTATATATCCATTCAATACTGCATCACTACAGAGGTTTGGGAAAGCCTGAAAAAATGACATGATTTCCTTTCTATACCTGCAACTTTTACCCATATAAAGCTCATATTTGCTGTAGTGACCATGAGGCCCCTGTTTGTCTAGATGTTTGTCATAGATGACAAAGCCAATATATAACATCATAGGCATAACCTAAAGAATGCTACTTCAAATCCACTGGACCTCATTATCACCAGAGTAATAGCATTCTTACGATCCCATGAACATGAATAACTTTAATTTTTAAGTAAATTTTTTTCAAGTGCTTACACACCAAGAATGCATATCTGTAGGGCACTGAATTCAATAAAATGAGTTAGATATTTTATTAAAAATTACAATCAAAACTATATCGGCCTTATCTTTAAGTTTCTGAAAGGCTTCATAAACTCGCGGCTCCATTTTGAAATGGAATGAAAGGATTAGGCAAAGTAAGGTAAGACAGTGCCTAATATTTTTGTCACATTAATTAATACCTGGAAGTTCACTTGACAAAGTTTAGAATGTCTTGGGAAGATCAAGGGCAGTACTCTCTGACCCATCACACTAACCTTTATTCCTTTTTGTATGCTTTAGTTTTGTACCAAATATTACTTGAATAGAGTTTTATGATTGTGTGTGTGATTGTCAATGATAATTACATTGGATTATTTTAACTGAATAACTGGTATCTGGCATGTCTTTTCAAATAGGTATAAAATTGTTTTGCAAACAAATTAGTAGTCACATACATTAGCCCCAAGATAACTTAGAACTACAAGAAGTGTTTGTTTAGTTAAAGGTTACAATCGGATGCTTCCATTTACTTGTATTATTTTTGTCATAATAAATTCTTAGCATAAGAACATATGTTTGGGAGCGCCTGGGTGGCTCAGTGGGTTAAAACCTCTGCCTTCGGCTCAGGTCATGATCCCACAGTCCTGGGATCGAGCCCCACATCAGGCTCTCTGCTCAGCAGGGAGCCTGCTTCCTCCTCTCTCTCTGCCTGCCTCTCTGCCTACTTGTGATCTCTGTCAAATAATAAATAAAATCTTTAAAAAAATAAAATAAAATTAAAAAAGAGTACATATGTTTCATAGTTGGCCACCTATGATTCAACTATTTAAATTTACAATGTATAATTTCAGCATACTCTTAACATTTTAAATACTCAAAGTGTAAACTGAATAACAAGATAGAAAATATAGAAAGTCTAAATATTTAAATCTGGTATCCATTTAAATAATATCTGGAGACTTTCTATGTACTTTCTATGTACTGTTAAATTGTTCATTTCAAATAAGAGAGCAGTAGTTAGACACGTATATTAGTGATTCTTAAGATTTCTGAGTAAAGTAGCACAAATTTATGTAAGTTTCCCAAATGATATTATTTTGTTTGGACTTTTTTTCATAAGATCAAATCAGAAAATCAACATTGTGAGTCATGAAAATAGGAAGGTTATTTATGGTATGATTTTCCAATTAATACATTTAATTTAATAATTTAATTTAATAAACAAATTTCAGAGATTGTTCAACTTACAAAGGGCAACAAACTTTTTTAAACCTTACGACGGACCCTCTTAGCATTCAAATATCATGTTATCAACTAAATAGGAATGCTCTCTGACGGATAATCACTATATAGCTTTAAAAAAAAAGATTTGTTTATTTATTTATGATACAGAGAGAGATACAGAAAGAGAGAGCAGAAGTAGGGAGAGTGGCAAGCAGAGGGAGAAGCAGGCTCCACACTGAGCAGGGAGCCCAATACGGGACTTGATCTCATGACCTGATCTAAAGGCAGGCACTTAACCAACTGAGCCACCCAGGCATCCCCATTCTATAGCTCTTAACTTCAGACAACACTCTAAGTAAAAAACACTAAAGTTGAATTATAGAATAACAAGACAATTATAAATAAATTCTTTCCCAATAAATTCAAATCACCATTTCCCCAAATAACCTGAATTAATGCAGTTCTTCTGTACAATCACTTAAGTATATTTAGATTCTTTTTTTTTTTTTTAAAAAAAAAAATAGATTCTTTTTTTTAAGTAAAAAGCTAGAAAATCTCCTCAATACATTCAATGTTAATGAATGCCAACAGGGTTGAATGTGCATCAGCTGAATACCTCAGGCCACTAGGAAAAGAAGAAGCAGAAATGACTTTGCAATAGCCACCAAGCTAGGAAGGGATTTGATCTCCTTTTTTAAAATGAAATAAAAATTAGTAGTGGTTAGAGAACTAAAAGAGAGAACATTTGTTCATAAATGGATAGGAAACCAAATAGGATAACATAGAGGTTATCACGGAAGAATAAGTACTAAATCCATTTCTTTAGAAGGCTAACTGATGAGCTATGTAACATAAGACTACATACTTACTTTTCTAAACTAAAATAACACTTGTGTGTTGTAATTTTGATTCCAGTTTTCTAAATGCAATACATTTCTGTATTTACAGTATTACTGTGGAATAATTTTGAGATTTCAATATTTTCTTCATATCAATTAGGAAGAGTCAATTGTAAAATATCCCAAAATATATAATTTGTAGTCCCTTCTATGTTATTACATTCATATTTCACAAAACTTTTGATATAATCTATAATAATTTTAGTACAATTTGGCTGGTGAGTTTTGGTTAATTAAAAAAATACTTCGGGGCACCTGGGTGGCTCAGTGGTTTGGGCTGCTGCCTTCGGCTCGGGTCATGATCTCAGGGTCCTGGAATCGAGCCCCGCATCGGGCTCTCTGCTTCGCAGGAAGCCTGCTTCTCTCTCTCTCTCTCTCTCTCTCTCTCTGCCTGCCTCTCTGCCTACTTGTGATCTCTGTCTGTCAAATAAATAAATAAAATCTTTAAAAAAAATACTTCTAAAGATAAAAGGTGCATACCTTCAATTTTACTACATTTTAATACCCTTCATATCCTCAGTGTTGATCCTGTAGAATTTTTTGTTTTTCCATTGCCAAATTAACATCTTTTTTAGGAATTGTATTACAAAGGAAAAATTAGTAATTAAAATTTTATCTCATTTCTATCAGGGAGTTATCTGATTCAAGATAGTCTGTTAGGATGTAGGATGTTTCACTTGTTTTACTCAGAAATATGTGCTAGGTCCAGGAAATAACTTTTCTTTGCTCCTAAGGACTTACAAAAGTGTACCTTCTAGAGCTTTCTTAAAGGCATCGATTATTTAATAAAAATTTAAAAAGAGTTTCCTCAGTCCTGGGCTGTTTTCTCCTAAGCTTCTCTGAATAAGGTACAATACAGAGTTATTTTAGTAGGCCAACTTCTACCCAGAACACTTCCCTAGAAGAAAATCAGTCTTGGACATCTAGTAATCCAAAGGTTCTCAGACTTATTTCCTTCTCTTTATATCTCTTTTAGAATATTAAACCATAACAACACAGCTTTGAGAGTCTGAGAATAATACAGCAAGTATGAATTGAGCCCTTCCTTCTAAAGCCCTTGATTATCAAGAATGATAATAACAACACAATAATAACAACAACAAAAAGCAAAGTGAAAAGTATCACCATGGAAATGTGCTCTGGGGGCACAGAGGAGGGTCTTAATAATTATTTTAGGGTGTCACACATATAAGTATATACATGGATTCTCACATGTGTCCTAAAATCACTTTCCTTCTCATCAGTAAGGTGCACAGTACTTGGGGAATTCTTAATCTCACACACCTAGCACTCGTTAGACTCTACCTCACTGTACACTGAGGGGCATTCAAGATTTTTTATCTGGGCAGACTATACATCAGGTTTTTCGTAGTACATCATCAGTAATGCCAGGGGTCATGACTGCCACCCATGAGTTCAGTGATGCTTAGATGTAACTCAAGAGAACACATGTTAGGAAGAAACTATTTCCCTCATAGCCATTTAACGTGTTGTTCATTTTTTTTTTTTTTTTTTCAAACAGCAAGAGGTTTATTGTCACGCAGGTACCGGCGGGTGGTCATCTTTTATGCGTGAATTGTTACAATTAGATTCAGCAAATTTTGATCTTTGCTCAAAGCTACTGATTTTTAAGAGCAGTGGTTAAATCTGGGTTTCTGAACAAGTATATTTTCTTTAACAACAACAACAATAACAAAAGCAACAAAAAAATCTGTGCCAACCTAAGGATTCAGGTTCACTTAAGAAAGGCAGCCTTATCAGTTTTACCTCTAGGGATGAGTCACAGTAGTTAGTTCCAGTACCATTTTGTTCCCTGTAAAGACAACAGATAAGCAATGCCATGGCAACTAAAAGTACAGTTCTTTGTGTACACAGTTAAATAGTTCTTGCATCCGTTAGAAACCTGGAGAAACCACAAAGTAAATTTTTTTTCCACTTACATACTGGTCACCCTTTGTTAGAATATTACTGAAAAGTTACAGCAGCATTGGCTGCGGTTTAAGAACAGAGGGATGCTAGCCCAAGACAGCACTTCATGCAGCTCCCCTTTGTCTACCTTACTAAAGACGGTGTCATTTCATTCTTGAGGGAAATGAACATTTCCATGGATTTGGTTTCACTTGTCTCTGTGGGATCTGACTTGGGTAAGATAGAACTGAGAAGAGCCTGGGATAATGTGCTAGGATACTACCCCAGTCATGCTGCTCTAAGCGGAATTCACCAATCCATTAACCAATCTATGGTGAGACCATGAATATGCCTGAAATGAATCTTTTTTTTGTCCTGAACATAGAGAGTTTACTGAATAAGCTGATGGTACAAATACCATTGCATACTACTTGCCTTTCTTGAATAATAGTAAGGAACTAGAGGTTTTTAATTTTTTGAGAAATAAATTTGAAACAGAAACAAAAATGTTCTTCCTACATAAGAGCAAAATATAGTTATCAGAAAAAAGAAATGATTATTTTAGTCTCTAAATAAGAAATGGCTTTGTGGGGGAAAAAACCCCTTTGATTAGTAACACCAGAATTTGCTGAATTTGCCATGGGGCCTTCATATTTGTTGCTTCTTGTACCTGGCTTCCTGGACCTTATGCTTCATAGTATTTTCCAAAGCCTATTTTTTGTGATTATTTGGTTAATAGATCTCTCCCCCAATAGACTAGGCACTCACTTATGCATTTGTTTACTTTTGCCTACCTAATACCGTTGTCTGGCTCATAGGTGTCACTCAAAAATTAGTTTTTGAAAAAAAAATATATAACTATATACAAACATACACACACTTTGTGGTCTCCTTCCCTGGTAACTATCTCTTAATTCTGTTTAATAATTTAGCACCAATAAGAGCATTTATGTAGGCATTATATTTAATTCTGTATTTTATAGAATGTAGAGCATGAAAGACATTTTCCAATTAGTTCTTCTGGCTCTAAGTTATGGAAACCTGTTTGAACTAGTCTTAGCAAAAGGGAGTTTATGAAACACAGATGTGGTTACCTCACACAACTCAAGGGCAGGGATTCAGCTGGGTGATGGGGTGAACTGACACCTGACCCAGAGACTGGAGAAAAACCAGAAGTTGCTCTTCATATCTCAACTCTGCCTCTCTTCATATATTTGTTTCATTTCCCCCTGCACCACCCCTGTGGCTTTTCTAATTCTAAAACCCCATGTCAAAAAATAGCTACTGCCCAAGTTTGCATCATTTCCATTTAAGAGATCAGAGTTTCCTGGGCGATCATTTCCCAGTTCCAACACTAAAAACCCAGGAATGGACTCAGATTAGCTCTGCCTTGGCCAGGAGCCAACCCATGGCTTCACCTCCACAGATGAGGTGGGGTCACCTTGTAAAACTGTGGCTACCTCCACAGAAGCATTCAAAAGTTAGAGGCAGAAGGAAGAGCCAGTTCCCAGAGATAGAAGTGTGCTTAGAGGATGAAACCCTGCAGAGAGGTTTATGAAGAATGGACTTTTTATGAAGATTGGATTTTTGCCTGCTTCTTGCATTGACACCATTTCAGTGACCTCTTATTATGAGCTAATAAAATAGCAGGCATTGAAGACTTGGTGAGGGGGAAAATAGTTGTATCTCAATATGAGTAATTTCTGCATCTTGGTGTGGGAGAATAATGGAAGCACTGGAAACGGAAATTTAGCATTTGGGAAGCAGCTGCATGACCCAATTCACTCTTCTCTATACTTTAAAACTATTTTTTCCTTATTCACAATAATATGATGAGATGGGATGTGAGAGGACTTTCTGATTATTCCCTTTATGACTATGTCAACTCTATGATAAATTTAAAATGGGAGTAGGCCTGGTTATATCCTGGGCACTTGGGCATAATATTCACTAATATCTTTAAAATATGGCAATAAAAGCAGGTTGCCTTCTTACATAGCAGTTACAAAGGGGACATCTCACAAATTAGGAGTGGTATGGCCAGAAAAAGCTGCCCCTCTGTCCTTTCAAATCAGATATGAGGGTAATCACAGAGATAATGATCTCAGCCTTGCAATGATAAGCAAGTCATCCTGTAATCATTCTATTACTGATTAACTTTCACTGGTTTTGACTTTAAAAGACTTTTTTCATACAGAAACTAGAAGTGACTTTCAAAGAGAACAAGATCTCTTGGAGAAATGACATTCTCAATGAAAGAATTTAAAAAGAATTCTATAAACCAAGACATTGTTCCTATTGGCAAATGACAAGATACCAATAGCAATAAAGAATTACATAGTTTAAAGATACCTTATGGAAATCATGACCAATCCTTTATTCTAAGGACATGAAGCCTAAAGTCCAATGATGAGACAATTCTCCAAGGCTTGAGTACATTCCAGAGAAAACAATATAAAAAAATTACTGTGTAAATATCTTTGTAACAACTAGTCTAGTGACAAGAACAAGTAAATTTATATTAATACATTTATAATCAAAATTTTTTCAGATTAATTTATGTTTTCTTTCACTGCTCTTTAAAGATATATGCAGCAATACAACAGATTTTTACTAAAATTTTCTAATTCTTAACATTTGACTACATCAGTGTATTTCTAGGGCAGGGGTCAGCAATCTACGACTTGTGCTTGTATTTGTAAAAAAAAAAAGTTTTATTGGAAATAGCCATGCCTGTTCTGCTTTTGTACTATGAAGGCAAAGTTGAGTAGTTGCGACTGAAACTGTATACCCCACAAGACTAAAATAAAATACATATTATCTGGTCCTTTGCGAAAAAATCTGTGGATCCCTACCTTAAGACATGTTTCCAAAAGTTTAGAGCCATCTTGTACCACTCATGTTTATTTCATAAATATCAATTGATGCACCTTCTCAATTGTGCATTCTAAATTAATGCATTCTTCTAAAATTCTTCCATAATCTAATGGGATATTGCATGTGACATGATTTTAAGTATCTCATAATAAAAATAGCAAGATTTTCTAGTCATAAACAAGATTCCAGTTTCCTATACATTTTTTAATGCTGATTTACTCACACTTCTCACACAAGGAAAAAATCTGGCAGACCTCCCTTGAAACATGTAAACAATGGTTGCCACTGTAAAATGTGGATGCCACTGGCAGTTACCAACGTCCTGATGATCTTCAGGACTGTAACAGCACATTTGAAACATTAACAAAAATACTTTAGAAGTCACTTTCCCTAAAAAATGCTTTAGCTTATATCTTAGCTCTGAAGGAACATATAAAGCAAGGATAAAGCCCCATGTATCTATCTAGTTGAAAAAACAATGGGATAAAATCCTTCATTATTCAAAGGATGCAGGTTTGAAAATTAATGACTTACATCCCAATCCATGAATATTCTTCTTGATCTTCTACTGTGAGGCAAGCTCCAGCTAACCACTGGGGTTATAAAAAGGATAGGACATTATCTCTGCTTTCGAAGCACTGACAATTTCTTATATTTCACATTTTCTAAAAACTTCTGAGACATTAACTAGCACAGTTCTTTTAGTTCACAAAAGCTGTAGTTCAGATGCAATGCTGCAATGCTGAATTCCTCTCTAATGAATTCATGTTTGTAGGATGCCAATATTTTCTAGCAAACCAGATGTTTGTTTTCTCACAAAATTATTTCCTGGCACCCAAAACACATAAAATCTTAACATGTTAAAGAATTAAAATTATTGATAGCCCTAATCTGAAGAGTTTAGGATGGGAAACTGTTTTTACTGAAACTTTACTGTCAAGAAACAAAAAGGCAAAAGAGTTGCTATATTTTCAAATATGTCAAATGGCCCATCAAGGTCAAATAAGACTGTGAAATTGATCCTATGTGTATAATATTGCACATAACCAAGAAGAGAAAAAAACATCTTTAAAACCACAGGATGCTAGATATGGATGAAATCTTACAAGCCATTTTATACCATAAGAGGATTAAGTCAGTTGACCTGAGGTCAGAGCCAGTTCCATAGTATTTGGGGAAGGAAGACGGGCAATGTACTCCTTGGCTCAAATTCAATAATTTAAATTTAGAGTTAATATCATTTACAAATGAATTTATGTAGTCACTCCAAAAGCTAATGATAGAATTGAAAAAAAGCTATTCAAGATCCCGATTTGGTATATCGTTATTGTTCCTTATGTTGTAGAAAAAAAGTGGTTTTGGGTTACCTAAGTGCTGAGGAGCCATGAGGGAAGTGACATGCTAAGGTGACATAGCCATGAAGGAATAGGGTTGGAAGTGAAGTCCCAGATCCAGATCCAATCTAGCACATAGTTCCTACATTTATGTGCAATGGTCTTCCAGCCCAAATGAAATTATACTCTGGCTGAAGATACGGTATCATGTATCTACACCTATGCATTCCTCCAGTACAATATAACACACAGCAGGTGTGGGTTTTCTTCATTCACATTATAATTGGCATCCACAATAATTTGGAATGAGAACAAGTTAAAAATAAATCAAACTCACAGAAACAGAGTGAAATGGTTGCCAGGGATTGGGGGGTGGGGGGAAAGGGGAGATGTTAGTCAAAAGGTACAAACTTCCAATTATAAGAAGAATAAGGGGGAGAGAGTCAAGATGGTGGAGGAGCAGCAGACTGATATGATATCAGGTCCCAGGAGTTCAGGTAGATAGTTATCAAACCATTCCAAACACCATATCAAACACAACTCCAAAGAGAAGAGGAGCAGAAATTCTAGGAACAGAAAATCAACCACTTTCTGAAAGGTAGGACATGTGGAGAAGTGAATCCAAAGCGATGGGAAGATAGAATGTGGTGGGAGGGGCCAGCTCCAGGCAAGCGGTGGAGAAGTGGAGCACAAAATCAGAACTTTTAGAAGTCTGTTCCACAGAGGGATATCACTCCAGAGGCTAAGTGGGGGTGGATTCCTCATAGAGACAGTGTGGTCTCAGGTCCTGCGGGGTCACAGAAAGATTGGGGGTGTCTGAGTGTGGCAGAACTGCCAGTATCAGAGTGGGAAAGCTGACTACAGAGACAGAGCCAAAGAGTGAGCTTTCAGATCGGGGTTTTCTTAAACCGTGATCCAAGGCACAGTTGGACCACTAATATTCGGGCAGGGACCCCACAAATGGCAGATCTGGGGAGACTCACCTTCCTCCTACAGGAGAAGCAGCATAGCAGGAATCTGCTGGGTTTGGAGACTCCAAATGGGGCATGCACCAGAGATGGAAATTCTTGGTCACAGGCAGGGTGAGCTTGGAATGAGGCCAGAGACCAGGGAAACAGGAGTGATTGACTACTTATCTGAGGGCATACTGAGGAGTGGGGCCCCAAGCTCTCAGCTCCTCTATGCCAGAGTTTGGGAAACTGTCATTTTCATTCCTGTCTTCCAAAGTGGCATGGAAAGTGTTCAGGGAAAAAAGCTCTAAGAGTGAACCCAAGCAGATTACTTAGCCTGGTCCCTGCCAAGGGCGGTACAATTCTGGCTCGGGCAAAGACATTTGAGAATCATTGCAACAGACCCCTCCCACAGAAGATTAGCAGAAACATCCAGCCAAGACGAAGCTTACCAATCAAGAACAGTGGAACTCCAGAGATAGGGGAAAGCAATGCATAGAATTCATGGCTTTTTCCCCATGATCCTTTAGTCTTGCAAAGTTAAATTTAAAAAAAAAATTTTTTCTTATTCTATTTTTTAACTTTTCCTCTTTCCATTTTAAACGTTTTTTGGTTAGTGTATCTTAACAATACAATTCTAAAAAAATCCTTTTAAACATTAATTGTTATGGTCATATTTTATCCCTTCATTGTACTTAACCTTATTTTTTGTATACATATAGGTTTATTTTTTTTTTAGTTTTGGGGTACAATTTCTTCTAATAGATCAAAATGTGCCCTAATCGAGCATATGGCTTTGTTCTACACTCCAGCCTGAACACATTCCCTCTTCCTTTTTATTCTTTTTCCAACCAACTTATCTTATCAATTCCTTTTTTAGAATCTTTTTAAAATTTTCATCTTTACAGTCATATTCCATCACTTCATCATGTTTACCCTTATTTTTTTGTGTATATATATATATTTTTTTTTTTCTTTCTTTAAAATTTTGGGAGGTAGTTTCTTCTAAGAGACCAAAATACACCCAAAATCAAGAGGGTGGTTTTGGCTCTGTTCTATTCATCAGTATAATGTGTGTGTGTGTGTGTGTGTGTGTATAATTTTTTTCTTTTTATTTATTTCTCCCCCCCCCCTTTATTATACCCCGAGCTTCAGGTCTCTTCTGATTTGCTTAGTGTACAATTTTCTGGGATCTTTGCCACCCTTATAGTATTTTATTTGCTTGTTCATATATTCTTATCTGGATAAAATGACAAGGTGGAAAAACTCACCACAAAAAAAAACCTCACAAAACAAACAAACAAACAAAAAAACACAAAAAAAACAAGAGGCAGTACCGATGGCTAGGGACCTAACCACCACAGACATTGGTAATATGTCAGAACTTGATTTCAGAATGATGATTCTCAAGGTGCTAGGTGGGCTTGAAAAAGACATGGACGATATTAGAGAAACCCTTTTTGGAGAAATAAAATCCCTTTCTGGAGGAATGAAATAATTAAAATCTAATAAAGTTGAAATAAAAAAAGCTATTAATGGGGTGCAATAAAAAATGGAGGCTCTTGCGGCTAGGATAAATGATGCAGAAGAGAGAATTAGTGATATAGAAAACAAAATGAAGGAGAGAGAGACAAACAAGTATTGGACCGTGAGGGGAGAATTTAAAAGATAAGTGCTACTATAAGATGAAACCATATTAGAATAATTGGGATTCCAGAAGAAGAGGAGAAAGGGGGACAGAAGGTATATTGGTGTGAATTATTGTAGAGAATTTCCCTAATATGGCAAAGGGAACAAGTACCAAAATCAAGGAGACACAGACAACCCCTCTCAAAATCAATAAAAATAGGTCCACACCCCGTCATCTAATAGTAAAACTTACAAGTCTTAGTGACAAAATCCTGACAGCAGCTCAGGACAAGAAGTCTGTAACATACAATGGTAGAAATATTAGATTGGCAGCAGACTTATCCACAGAAACCTGGCAGGACAGAAAGAACTGGCATGACCTATTCAGAGCACTAAATGAAAAAAAATATGCAGCCAAGAATACTATATCCAACTAGGCTGTTATTGAAAATAGAAAGAGAAATAAAAACTTTACAGGACACACAAAAATTAAAAGAATTTGCAAACATCAAACCAGCACTAAAGGAAATATTGAAAGGGGTCCTCTAAGCAAAGAGAGAGCCTAAAACAAGTAGACCAGAAAGGAACAGAGACAATATACAGTAACAGTCACCTTGCAGGCAATACAATGGCACTAAATTCATATCTTTCAATAGTTACCCTGAATGTTAATGGGATAAATGCCCCAATCAAAAGGCACAGGGTATCAGAATGGGTAAAAAAACAAAACCCATCAATATGCTGTTCTAGACCTAAAGACACTTCCAGATTTAAAATGAGGGGGTTGGAAAAAAAATAAAATGAGGGGGTTGGAAACAATTTAGGTTGCTAATGGACATCAAAAGAAAGCTGGGGTAGCAATCCTTATATCAGATAAATTAGATTTTAAGCCAAAGACTATAATAAGAGATGAAGAAGGACTCTATATCATACATAAAGGGTCTGTCCAACAAGATCTAACAATTTTGAATATCTATGCCCCTAACATGGAAACAGCCAACTGTATAAAGCAAGTAATAACAAAATCAAAGAAACTCATTGATAATAAAACAATAATACTAGGGGTCTTTAAACCCCCCTCACTGAAATGGACAGATCATCCAAGCAAAAGACCAACAAGGAAATAAAGGCCTTAAATGACACACTGGATTAGATGGACATCACAGATATATTCAGAACATTCCATTCCAAAGCAACAGAATACACATTCTTCTCTAGTGCACATGGAACAACTCCAGAATAGATCATATCCTGGGTCATAAATTAGGTCTCAACTAGAAGCAAAAGACTGAAATCATTCACTGTATATTTTCAGACCATATTGCTCTGAAGCTAGAACTCAATTACAAGAGGAAAGTTGGAAAGAACTCAAATACCTGCAGGATAAAGAGCATCTTACTAAAGAATGAATGGGTCAACCAGGAAATTAAAGAAGAATTAAACAAATTCATGGAAACAAATGATAATGAAAGCACAACTGTTCAAAATCTGTGGGACACAGCAAAGGCAGTCCTTAGAGGAATGTATATAGCGATACCAGACTTTCTTAAGAAACAAGAAAGGTCTCAAGTATACAACCTAATCCTATACCTAAAGGAGCTAGAAAAGAAGAGCAAATAAAGCCTGAACCCAGCAGGATAAGAGAAATAATAAAAACCAGAACAGAAACCAATGAAATAGAAAGCAAAAGAACAGTAGAAGAGATCAACAAATCTAGGGGTTGGTTCTTTGAAAGAATTAATAAGATTGATAAACCCCTGGCCAGACTTATCAGAAAGAAAAGAGAAAGGGCCCAAATTAATGACATCATGAATGAAAGAGAAGAGATCACAACCAACACCAAAGAAATACAAACAAACAATTATAAGAACATATTATGAGCAACTATATGCCAGCAAATTTGACAATCTGGAAGAAATGGATGTATTCCTTGAGACTTATAAACTACCAACACTGAACCAAGAAGAAATAGAAAACCTGAACAGACCCATAACCAGTAAGAAGATTGAAGTAGTCATCAAAAATCTCCCAACAGGGGCACCTAGGTGGCTCAGTGGGTTAAAGCCTCTGCCTTTGGCTCGGGTCATGATCCCGGGGTCCTGGGATTGAGCCCCACATCGGGCTCTCTGCTCTGAGAGGAGCCTGCTTTCTGCTCTCTCTCTGCCTGCCTCTCTGCCTGCTTGTGATCTCTGTCAAATAAATAAATAAAATCTTTAAAAAAAATCTCCCAACAAACAAGAGCCAGGGCCAGACGGCTTCCCAGGGGAATTCTACCAGACATTTAAAGAATAATTAATTAATACCTATTCTTTCAAAACTGTTCCAAAAAATAGAAGTGGAAGGAAAACTTCCAAACTCATTTTATGAGGCTAGCATTACCTTGATCCCAAAACCAGACAACGACTACATCAAAAAAGTGATTTATAGACCAATATCCTTGATGAACACAGATGTGAAAATTCTCACCAAAGCACTAGCCAATGGGATCCAACAGCACATTAAAAGTATTATTCATGAGGCACCTGGGTGGCTCAGTGTGTTAAAGCCTCTGCCTTCAGCTTGGGTCATGATCCCAGGGTCCTGGGATCGAGCCCCACATTGAGCTCTCTGCTCAGAGGGAAGCCTCCTTCCACCTCTCTCTTTGCCTGCCTCTCTGCCTACTTGTGATTTCTGTCTGTCAAATAAATAAATAAAATCTTAAAAAAAGGATTATTCACCATGACCAAGTGGGATTTATTCCTGGGCTGCAAGTTTGGTTCAACATCTGCAAATCAATCAATGTGATACAATACATTAATAAAGAAGGAACAAGAATATGATACTCTCAATAGATGCTGAAAAAGTATTTGATAAAGTACAGCATCCTTTCTTGATCAAAAATCTTCACAGTGTAGGGATAGAGGGTACATACTGCAACATCATCAAAGCTATCTATAAAATACCCACAGCGAATATCATTCTCAATGGGGAAAAACTGAGAGCTTTTCCCCTGAGGTCAGGAAGACGGCAGGGATGTCCACTATCACCACTGCAATTCAACATAGTACTAGAAGTCCTAGCTGCAGCATTCAGACAATAAAAAGAAATAAAAGGCATCCAAATCAGCAAAGAAGAACTCAAACTACCACTCTTTGTAGATGGTATAATACTTTATGTGGAAAACCCAAAAGACTCAACTCCAAAACTGCTAGAACTCATACAGGAATTTAGTAAAGTGTCAGGATATAAAATCAATGTGCAGAAATCAGTTGCATTTCTATATACCAACAGCAAGACAGAAGACATAGAAATTAAGGAGTCTATCCCATTTATTATTGCGTCCAAAACAATAAGATACCTAGGAATAAACCTAACCAAAGAGGCAAGGAGTCTATACTCAGAAAACTATAACGTACTCCAGAACGAAATTGAGGAAGATCCAAAGAAATAGAAAAACATTCCATGCTCATGAATTGGAAGAACAAATATTGTGAAAATATCTATGCCACCTAAAGCAATCTGCATATTTAATGCAATCCCTATGAAATACCAACATTTTTTTCAAAGAAATGGATCAAATAATCCCAACATTTGGAACCAGAAAGGACTCCAAATAGCCAGAGGAATGTTGAAAAAGAAAACCAAAGTTGAGGGCATCACAATTCCAGACTTTAAGCTCTATTATAAAGCTGTCATCATCAAGACAGTATGGTACTGGCACAAAAACAGACACATATATCAATGGAACAGAATAGAGAGCCCAGAAATAGACCCTCAACTCTATGGTCAACTAATCTTCGACAAAGCAGGAAAGAATGTCCAATGGAAAAAAGACAGTCTGTTCAACAAATGGTGTTGGGGAAGTTGGACAGCCACATGCAGGAAAATGAATCTGGACCATTTCCTTACATACACAAAACAGACTCACAAAAATAGACTGAAATGTATGAACAACATCAATGTGAGACAGGAATCCATCAAAATCATTGAGGAGAATATAGGCAGCAACCTCTTTGACCTCAGTTGCATCAACTTCTTCCTAGAAATATCTCTAAAGGCAAGGGAAGCAGGGGAAAAAATAAACTATTGGGGCTTCATCAAGATTAAAAGTTTTGTACAGCAAAGGAAACAGTCAACAAAACTGAAAGACAACAGACAGAATAGGAGAAGATATTTGCAAATGACATATCAGAAAAAGGGCTAGTATCTAAAATCTATAAGGAACTTATCAAACTCAATACCCAAAGAACAAATAATCCAATCAAGAAATGAGCAGAGGATATGAACAAACATTTCTGCAAAGAGGACGTCCAGATGGCCAACAGACACATGAAAAAGTGCTCCATATCACTTGGCATCAGGGAAGTACAAATCAAAGCACACTGAGATACCACCTCACACCTGTCAGAATGGCTAAAATTAAAAAGTCAGGAAATGACAGAAGTTGGAGAGGATGCAGAGAAAGGGGAACCCTTCTGCACTGTTGGTTGGAATGCAAGGTGGTCCAGCCACTCTGGAAAACAGCATGGAGGTTCCTCAGAAAGTTGAAAATAGAGCTACCCTATGACCCAGCAATTGCACAACTGGGTATTTACCCTAAAGATACAAATGTAGTGATCCGAAGGGGTACGTGCACCCGAATGTTTATAGTATTAATGTCAACAATAGCCAAACTACGGAAGGCTGCTAGATGTCTATCCACAGAGGAATGGATAAAGAAGTGGTATATACATACAATGGAGTACTATGCAGTCATGAAAAGAAATTAAATCTTGCCATTTGAGATGATGTCAATGGAAATAGAGGGCATTAAGTTGAGTGAAATAAGTCAATCAGAGAAAGACAATTATCATATGATATCCCTGATATGAGGAATTTGAGGGGCAAAGAGGGGGGTTGAGGGGTAGCGAAGGAAAAAAATGAAACAAGATGGGATCAGATGGGAGATAAACCATTAGAGATTCTTATATCACAAAACAAACTAAGGGCTGTTGGGGAGGGGGTTATGGAGAGGGTGGTTATGTTATGGACATTGGGGAAGGTATGTGATATGGTGAGGGCTGTGAAGTGTGTAAGCCTGACAATTCACAGACCTGTACCCCTGGGGCAAATATTACTTTAAATGTTGACAAAAATAATTAAAATAAATAAATAAATAAGAAAAATAAGGTCTGGGGATCTACTATTCATCATGGTTACTATAGTTAACAATATTGTATTAAATACTTAAGTGTTGCTTATAGAGTAATTGCAAATGTTTTCACTGAACACAAAAACATTGTAATAATGTGAAGCACTGGATATGTTAACTATACCTTATTATGATTCTCAATTTGCAAATTATCATCTTGCATACCTTAATCTTACACCATGTTATATGTGAATTATATCTCAATAAAGTCAGGGAAAATAAAACGAGAATAAAACACATAAATTCAGAGGAAATAATGAATCACCAGAGGTAAATCATCCAAGCCATAGAAATTTGATCCACAGGTGCCATACTCAAAGCTGAGAAACACAAGAACACATTTAGGTCTGTGCTTTATATTACCTCAAATGGAGAGCTCTTATTATTCACTTAACTGAGGTCAACTTAGGTCTCTAATCCTACTTCTAATGCTGTTCTTGCATAGGAATGAACTATCAAAAATAAAATAAACCAGAAGAATGCACTTCAATCATAATCATGGGAAGCACATATAAGAACTTTCTTTTTTTCTTTTGGATAGTTATTTTAATTTTCACTACCATCTAGATAGGATAGACCCAGCCTCACTCTCAAATACAGAAAAATGAGGAAAAATACTTAATGCATTCATATATAAAATGTGAATCCCATTGGAAAGTGGAAAATATTTATATAAGAGGGGATTCAAATGCCCCCCAAACATGAAAAATTTCAACCTCATTTCTAATTAATAAAATACAAATTAAAATAAAACAAGATTTCATTCACATTACTTTTTTATTATACTTAGAATTGACAGGGATATGGAGAAACAGTAACTCTTATGCAGTGCTGTTACATATATAAAGATTTTTTTAATTTATTCATTTGAGCAGGAGAAAGGGGGAGCTCAGAGGGAGAGTGAGAAGCAGAACTCCTCCCCTTTGCTGAGCAGAGAGCCAAACACTACACTCAGTCCTAGGACCCTGAGATAATGATCGGAGCCAAAGGCAGACGTTTACCAGCCTGAGCCACCCAGGTGACCCCTGTTGCACATATAAATCAGAACTATTTTGGAGAGCAAGTTGTAAATATATATAAAGTTGAAGATGTGCAAATTTTGTTTCACATTTCCACTTTTATTTAGAGCCCCTAGTGCAGTGCTTATTCTTGATCAAAAAGATGCATGTACTTGAATGTCCATTATGGTATTAATCATCATGGTCACAACAATAATAACAATATCTAAATTATCAATCACAGTAAATTGATTAATAAAAAATGAGGACTACTTATACAATGGGCTTCTACAGAGCACTTAAAATGGATAAACAAGGTACAGGAGGAGAATCTGGTTAATAACAAGACATATTGATGAACCAAAAAAAAAAAAAAAGAGAGAGAGAGAGAGAGAGACAAGTTGCAGAAAAATAGATGAGCATAATACATTTATAAAAACATAAAAATATGCAAAATTATGCTATACATTTTTATGGATACAGCTATAAGAAGTTGTAACTGTTAAGCATGCATGAAAAGAAACATCAAACTTAAAATAACAGTTACTTCTGAAGCAAAAATAGGAAAAGGGAAAAGAGAGCATGGAGGACTTGGAATTTATCCAATGTTTTCTTTTTATTATGGCAAAATGTTAACATCTTATAAAGCTGAATCAATGGTGGATACATAAATGTTCATAGTATGACTGTTTTTCAATCTGTGGAATGACATCAAAATTGTGGGTGTGAAATCACTTTAAAAGGCTGTGGCTAATATTTTTAAGAATAGAATAAAGTAGAACAAAATGGGAAAGTCACTGTAAGCTGCAGTACATTTAAGCCATGTTTTGTGGATAGTTTGCTTTAGTTATTTGTATATTTTAGTTATTTGTATTTGTATGTATGTATGTATGTATGTATGTGAATGTGGTCTAAATTGTGAATGTGTTTTTGCTTACTCTGAATTTTGGGTAAAAATGTTTTAGAGATACTACATTGTATTATTCTGTACTATTGTTATCTGTTTGAATACTTAATATTTTTAAAGTTAAAAAGGAGATAATTGAAAGTATAAGGAATTATTAAATTAGTTTTTTAAAAAGCTATATCTTTAAAATCACAGAAAGAATTAAGTCTATGTAAACAGTTATGATGTTAAATATATTTTTCAAAATATTGATATCTAAAAAGGACCAGATGAATCAATGAACATGGAATCTGAACTCAAAGTCTCTGAATTACAAGTTAATGCTTACTTCTCTGAGTCAAATTGCTCTCTATGACATCAAAGTTTTTCTGAGAAAATCTTAGTCCTATTCAAATACATTTATGTTACATATTTGAATTAAGGCTTTACTATACACCGTGTTTTTTAAGTTAGTCATCATTTAGGTTTGTTGGAGATGTAATGAGAAATCCTGACATGATGCATAACCATCAAAAACTAGATTAGCAGAAAAAATGAAGAAGCAGACTGCTGATTTTTAACCCATATATTTAAATTTTTAAAACAATTTTTCTACTAGGTGAGGGTTTCAAAGCTTCCATAATAGCCAGTATAACTGGCCTCTTATACACACAAATCATTTAGTCCATATATGTATCATTTATACCACATATTATGTTCAGTTCTAATAAACTAAATGTGAGCTGGGGGGTGAGGAGGGGAACTTGTAATAGGTCCAAAATGAAGCCCTTTTCTCATGGAAATCTTTCAGAAAATATACCTATGATTTTAAAAGTATTTATAGGTCTCTTTAAAGCAGGAAGTATTAACAAAAACAGCTCACACACATTTCCATTTTAAATTTTACTAGTGCTGTTGATACCAATTGTAAATTATTAAAACTGGAAGGTACTGAATGAAATCAAGAAAGCTACGGGCTATAATGACATTAATTAGCGTATCCTCGACATCTGAAGTTATCTATCTATGTATTCTAATAAGCTATGTAATGCACAGAAACACAATTTTGAAATGCTTCTGCAGTAACAAAATGTATTTGTAGCTGAATTTATGCCTTTGGCACTCAAAAAAGATGCAGACAGGCCATAATTCATAGGGTCCATACATCTTCCAACTTTATTTTGTTTGCTTTATTTATGTCTGCTGCTTTCAAGAATGATTTTGAGGTAGATTACAATTAAAGGCTTGCAATAGGCTTGTTAAAATGAAGACAAATTGTTGAAAGTAAAGTAGTAAGGGGAAGAAGAAATGCTTGTTGAGAGTGGGTTAAAGAACATATAATTAGTAAAAATACTAGCTAAGAATAGTTAATTATATAGTGAATTTAGCCTGTACTTCCTGGAAACCAAGACTAATTTTTTTAAAAATCAGGATGAGTTGTATAACTCTAGCTGTATATTAGCTTGTGAGGATAGAGAAATTCAAGTTGTAAATCTTGAGACACAGATTTTTAAACACTCAATGACATAACAGTTGAGAATACTCAATTGGATTTTGGAGAAGTCACTGAAACATTCTTCAGTTGATGATTTTATATGTCAAGCAGTGATAAAAAGCAAACAGGGATTCTGTTTGCTGTAGCTCAATCCATATATTACAGATCTACAATGATTCCAACTGCAAAGTTTGGTGGCCAACCTTGAGAAGATAAATTATTTGAAACAACCATGGTGCACCAAAGGGCTGGATTTTATGAGAAGATGGACTTCAGATTAGAATACCTAATCTCTTAGTTACCTAATGTGGTACACTAAATAACAGACCTCAAAGATATCCAGGTCCTAATCTCTGGACCCTGTGAATCTCCCTCTATATGGCAAAAGGAACTTTGCAGATATAAATGAATTAAGGGTTGGGAGATGGGCAGGTTATCCTGGATTATCCGGGAGGCTCTAAATTTTTAAAAATATTTTATTTATTTATTTGACACAGAGATCACACGTAGGCAGAGAGGCAGAGAGATGGGGAAGCAGGCTCTCTGCTGAGCAGAGAGCCCGATGTGGGGCTCAATCCCAGGACCCTGGGATCATGACCTGAGCTGAAGGCAGAGGCTTTAACCCACTGAGCCACCCAGGTGGCCCCAGGAGGCTCTAAATTTAATCACAAATCTCCTTTGAAGAGGGAATCTAAGAGAGCTATGACAACAGAGACAGAAACCAATGGGATTACAGAAGCAAAATGCTATGATGCTGTTTTTGAAGATGAAAGAAGGGGCTATGGAATGCAAGGAATGTACCTCTGGACTTGGAAAAGGCAAGACACTGATTTTCCCCTAGAGCCTCCAGATAAAGGACAGCCCTGTTACACTTTGCCTTTGTTCCAGTGGAACTGATTCTGGACTTCCAACTTCCAGAACTGAAAGTGACAAAATGTGCATTACTTTAAGTTACCAAGTTTGTGATAATTCATTACAGTAGTCACAAAAAACTAACTTACCTAAGGCAACTGGAAAAAATATTTTCTTTACCAAAAGTAAAATATTTTAAAGTACCATGTGCTACAGGATACTTACCCAGTGCCGTGATCTGAGTATTTGTGTCCTCCCAGAATTCCTATGTTGAAACCTTAATGCCTAATGTGATGATAGTAGGAGATGGGATTTTGGGTGTTGATTAGGTCATGAGGGCAGAACTCTCATGAATGAGATTAACGCCTTGATTAAAAACAAACAAACAAACAAACAAAAAACAGGCTCAAGAGAATTCCCCTATCCTTTCCATCAGGTGAGGACACAGCAAGAGGTCTGCAAGGGGGAAGAGGGCCCTCATACTGATGCCCTGATCTAGGACTTACAGCCTCCAGAACTGTAAGAAATAAATTTCTGCAGTTTATAGTCAACTGCATCTATGGTATTTTTAAATCCAGTATGCAGGGAAATCAATTGCTGATAGCTTAGGTTGGTGGGGGGGGGGGAGGAGAGGAGTGGAAAACTTTCAGGACAATCAGCATTTTAAAAAATCTAATGTTAAAATTAAGTAAATGGCTGACTCTAGAACATGAGACCCAATGGGAAAATAGGGACTCTTTTTGGGTAGAAAGAGTAGGTCTCATTTGTAATTTGCAAAATCTGTGCTTTGCAGTGCCGCTGATAGCAGGCAACACCATTCTTATATGAAAACTCATTTCCTTTAGTCAAACCTCAATGTTAGGAGTGGTAAAATAAGCAAGAAGCACCAGTTCTTAAACTGAACATACTATGTTAGGGGAATCTAGGGGGTGAAGTGGATAACCTGGAATATTCTTCCTTAAAATACGGATACAAACAACTCTAGGAACTCTGTAGAAATAAACCCACTAGTGCATAATCCTGGAACATCCTGGCCTGTTTTTCAAAAGATTGAAGCAGACTTGTCCAATGCAGACATATGAGCTTTAGTTTTAAAAAATAATGATGGAGCCAGCAAGATGAACTCAGAAAGTTTGATGTATCAAGCCTCTAGTGAAAGTTTCTTTGGTGGCCGGCTTTGAAATGCAGGAATTCAAGCTTCCCAGTTGGGTTTCCTAGTGGATATTGACTGCTTGCTAATGTATAATAACTAACAGATTCTGACCTAAAGGACGTGCTCCATTGACTGCTAGAGATTTCTATCTTTAGGGACCTTGCTGCCTCTGTATTCCCAAAGGACTCCACATCTAGCTGTGACATTTTTTCATATTGCACTGAAGTTATTCATTTATCTGTCTTCTCCACATGTATCTTGACTCATTTATTTTTATGCCTCTAGCACACACATAGTGCCTAGTATTCAGCATAAGCTGAATAAATGTTTCCTCTATGAATGAATGGAAGGAAACTTTGAGTGATTGAGTTTATAGAGTTATGCAACCATTGTCCAGAACTTTTAAATTCTAGGAATCCTTAGGTTGTTGGAGGATTTTTACAATGCAAGAATTGGGTTCTTACCATCTGAATCCGTTGATAAATCTTGGCATCACTAAAAACGTGATAATCGGAGTGCCTGGGTGGCTCAGTGGGTTAAGCCTCTGCCTTTGACTCAGGTCATGATCTCAGGGTCTCTCTCCAATCTGTGAGGAGCCTGCTCCCCCAACCCTCTGCTTGCCTCTCTGCCTACTTGTGATCTCTCTCTCTGTCAAATAAATAAATAAATAAAATATTTTTAAAAAGTGATAATCAAACACTAGAAAGTCACTGCTCCATGCAACTGTCTATACTATGGCAGTTCTCCCACTTCATTAGGGTTGCTTAAACTGGCAGCTCTATGAGGACAGGCACTTGTTCTTACTCACATACTGTAGTATCAGGAGAATATAGAAAAGTGCCTGATACATAGGTGATCAGTGAATGGTTATCCAATGAATGAGTAATCTTAGAGGACAGAGTTGCAAAGGAAGAGACAGATGAAAACAGTTCAGGTATAACTGACAAAAGCAATGGGTCTCATATCCATTCAAATAATTTTCCACCTAATACCTGATTTGGACTTTGCCACCCTCAACAGAATTCCTTAGCATTGCCTCCTTTGGCAAGCACACACTTTAGGGGTTCTGGATTGGCTTTTCCTACTACATATCTACTTCCTTTGTCAGGCTTCCCTGAAAAATCTCTCCTAGATCTTCTAGCTGTGCCCATTCATTCTGTCCCTACAAATCAAGACTCTGATGGGCCTCTAGTGACCCTCAATTAGCATAACATAACACAATGCACCACTAACATTGCTAGCTATATTAGAGTTTAGAAATAAACCAGATTTTTTTTAAACCAGAAATTTAGAAGATTCTTTGTTCTTCTTGTCCATCTCATAAACTTACAAAAGAACTATCTCTGAAAATTTATTTTGGACTTGCCTTCATCTCACAGCAATGATGACACCCTGACCACTATGGCCTCACTTACAAAGATGAGTTTTCTCACTTGCTCTAAGCCCACAGCGGTTCTTTTGAAGGGACTCGTTTTCCATTCCTACTAGAACTGAGTGTGTGGTCTCCAGCAGTTATTGATCTCTGCAAACTCCGATGAACCTTACTAGCTGGAGGGGCCCCCTTAATATCCATCCATTCAACTCACACCACTCACAGCCCATGACCTAGCAGTGAGAACAAATGCAGAGATAGGATGTTGGAACAATATATTTCTAGGCTCCCACACCCTATCTCTACTTCAAGAAACCTCCCAAAACCTTCCTCTCCATACTTTCAGCCCCAAGTAGTGCTCTGACTATGAGGCAGCAAGGAAAGTAGATGTGTGTCATTTTTGTATGATTAAAATGCTATGCTACATAACACTGTGTATATAGTATCTATAATATTTATTCATTTGATTTTCTTCAACTTCATTCGGAATGGAACACTTTCCGATTCATAAGATTAATAAGTAGTATGTATTTTTGGAAATGGTGGTCTGTTAGAGTAACTCATTGGGTAAGTCATAGTATCAAGGAAGGCCACACTACATTTTTTACCACGCTCTGGCAGGAAAATTAAGTTGACAGTCACATTGCTATTCCTATTTTCTCCCTTGTACAAATACTCCCATTCCGAGCAGCTATATAATATATGTTTTTTGTAAACACACCTATTTTTTTTTTTTACCACTCATTTAAAAAAATTAACCATTAGTCTTAGTCTTTAGATGTTTGGAGGTAGTAATTAACTCAGTCAGTCCACAGCACTTTCATGTGTATGTGTTCATCTAAATGTGCATATTCCAATGAGTATTTTGGAATTCTGAGAACTTCTGAAAATGATATTATTGTGCAGAATATTCTTAAGAAAATATTTCCTTTGTTTTCTAAAAAAAAAAATCCATTGGCTTAAATAAGATACATAATCTATTCTGGTTTATTCTTTCTTAGAATAATTATTTTTGCTGTGCAGACATCATTCTTTGCTCAGAAGAATACCACAATTTGTTCAGACAGCTTTCAAAGGAAAGAATGCAGTTTTTTGTTCCTTTCCTAGTTGCATGGGAGACCTTGCCAATATACTAATATTAACTTCATGCGTAAATAAAAGGAGAAGGTGAGTCTATTTTATGTTTGACTTTTTTTTTTTTTAACTAAAGAAAGAAAGTGTGACTCACTGTCTTTATCTCAGTCAATTAGTAAGTATTTCCTATTCAGAATCTGCAGAAGAATTTTGGGTTAAATAGTACTCAGAATTTTATTCAGTTCTTTAAACTCTAAATACTATAAAACAAATCGTTTTAGAATAATGGGTTTTTAGATAGTCAAAACTATTTTTCGAAAATCTTGAAATCTTTCATCCTTATTTCCACTTCACTGGGTCATAGAAGCACCAAGGGAGCTGTCACAATAGGGGTTTGTACACACCAGAGTCTCAACTGGTTCACAGATACTACCTTGAGAATCCAACAGTCTGCCTAAGAGTTGGAAGTTTGAACACATAAGGTAAGTGTGTGAATTTGTCAGCTGGTGTCATTATTTGAGGTAAGTTAAATCTCTTAACAAGATCCTTGGCCCTAATTTTGAGTATAGCAAATGACAAATACGTATTCAGTAACACACTAACATAGTATTCTAAAAAATCAATCTTTCCTGACTGTCATGTCCTTCCACATCCAAACTTTCACTGACACAGCCCACTATCCCTTTCAGTACTATCATTTAGAGGAAACTTTTGTTTTTGTTGTTGAGTTTACAAAACTTCGTTGCTTTCCCTGGCAGATAGTTCATGGTAAGAATCTTGTTTTCCTTTCTGTGATTTTTTTGTTGTTGTTACAAATAAGGATGCAGTTAAGCAGTTTGGAGAGGGAGAGAGAAGAGAGAATAGGTTTTCAAATTTTAGGACATAATGCAAGGAACCAAAGAGACTTGCATAAGAAATGCTGAGAGTCACTTATGGTTTGTCTCACAAAACAAACTGAGGGTTGCTGGGGGGAGGGGGTTGGGAGAAGGGGGTGGGATTATGGACATTGGGGAGGGTATGTGCTTTGGTGAGTGCTGTGAAGTGTGTAAACTGGGCGATTCACAGATCTGTACCCCTGGGGATAAAAATATATTATATGTTTATAATAAATAAAAAATAAAAAAATTTAAAAAAAAAGAAATGCTGAGAGACTGAAGTCCTCAGAGGAAGAGCAAGGAGATCCAGTTGAACACTGTGGGCCTGATCTAATGAATCAGGTAGTTACTAGCCACATGTGGCTTTCGAGTCCTGCAAATATTGTACTGATTTTGAAGACTCAGTACAAAAAGGACTATAAAATAAATCATCAGTAAATTTGTATGATGATTACATGTTGAAATGACAATATTTTGGAACTACTTGGTTGGACAAAATGTATTATTAAAGTGAATTTCACCTGTTTTTAATTTTATTTTAATGTGACTACAAGTATACTTAAAATCATACATTATGGCAGCAGTTTATTTCCATTTGATATTGCTGATTTAGAAGATCCACTACAGAAGAAATGAATAACAGAAATTTTAAGCCAGTTAACTAGAGCCTTAAAATAGTCAGATTAAAGGAGGTATTTGGTGAATTTAAAAGCCAGTAAACTGGGGCACCTGGGTGGCTCAGTGGGTTAAAGCTTCTGCCTTCAGCTCAGATCATGATCCCAGGGTCCTGGGATTGAGCCCCACATTGGGCCCTCTGCTCAGCAGGGAGCCTGCTTCCTCCTCTCACTCTCTCTGCCTGCCTCTCTTCCTACTTGTGATCTCTGACAAATAAATAAATAAAATCTTTAAAAAAATTAAAAGCCATAAACTAAGAATACCCATTCCCTGAGGGCAGGTACCTAGTGTGTCTTATTCATCTGCATATTTTCAGTACCTAGCACAGTTTCTGGCATACACTGAGTTCTCAGTACATAAATGGATGCATAATGAACAGTGAATCACTCAAACTAGAATTACAAAATAAGCAGAGAGGTTGTGTGTCACCAAACATTTTTTAAAACCCGGTATTAAAGTCTCTTCAATAAACAATCATGAGATACTGAACAGCTACATGCATAGGAATGAAACCACCACTATCTTTTGCCATACACAAAAAAACTCAAAGTGGATTCAAGATTTGAAGGTAGGACCTAAAACCATAAAAACCCTAGAAGAAAGCAGTAAGTCAGATAAAAACAAATACTGTATGATTTCACTTATATGTATAATATAAAAATAAAACAAAACAAACATATAAAACATAACCAAGCACTTAGATACCCAAAACAGATGTGGTTGCCAGAGGGAAGTGTTGGGGTAAGCAAAATGGGTCAAGGAGATCAAGACGTACAAACTTCCAGCTACAAAATAAATAAGCCATAAGGATATAATGTACAACATGGGGACTATAGTCAATAATACTGTATTGCATATAATACTGTGGTATATAAACAATGAATTCTGGAACACTGAAAAGAAAAAAAAGAATAAAATAAAAAAGTAACGCCATTATTGATAAAAAAATATTGTCTTGCAAATTTAAAATTTGCTAAGAAAGCAAAACTTGAAAGTTTTCATCACAAGAAAAAAATCTGTAACTTTTGTATAGTGACAGATGGGAAAGAGACTTGTGATATTTCATAATGTATACAAACATCAAATTATTATGTTGTACACCTGAAACTAATGTAATGTGTGTCAATTATAGAAAGGTGTAATTATACTAAAGTCCCTAGTACTTCTAATTCAAAAATAAATTCTTCATTAAAAAAAATAAGGATCCCTATTGGCAAAGTATACAACTGAATTATGAATAAGTCTCAGAAACCTACTAGAGACTTTTTTCCAACACATACTACAGAAGGGAGATGGGTGGAGAAGTGACAGAGTCTGGGATCTGCATCCTGGTTCCATTTTAGTGACATTTGCTGCTATATAACATAAGGATGGAACCAAGTATTGGCTAGGAGATAACTTAGAGAAATCTGACCAAAAGTAAAAAGTGCTTATTCCCATGAAAGATAGTTTTCACTTATCCTGTGGTCTTTTAAAAAAAAAATTAATTTTTTTCAGTGTTCCAAAATTCATTGTTTATGCACCCCACACAGTGCTCCATGCAATATGTGCCCTTCTTAAAACCCACCATCAGGCTCACCCAACCTTCCCACTCTTTTCCCCTCCAAAACTCTCAGTTCTCAGAGTCTAATACACTTTTTCACAGCTTTTTTTTTTTTTTTTTTTAACAAAAAGGTCCTAGATCTGACATCCATAGATGTGCTTCAGGGACACATAAATACTCTAAAATTGTAGCAATCTATACTAATGTATGTTTTAGGGAAAGAATACCATGCCTGTCATCAGTATCTCAAAGGGAACCATTGACTAAAACATATTACTTAGCCACTGCTCTGCTGCAACATTAAATAGGACTGGAGTGACAGAATCTTGCTCTGGTTTCAGCATTATGGAGAGGTATCCTTTGGCTGGAAAGCACTGGATCCTTTTCTGTTTTTCACACATTATCCAAGAGTCTTGATTTCATAGAACTTTTCTTAGAGACCTCAGAAAGTACAGTTAGCATTTAAAAAATAAAATAGTAAAATAGTCTAAAAAAGAAAAAAATAATTTAACCCTTATAAAAATGTTTGAAATGCCAATGTATTGTTTACAGGAAATAAAGTATTTAGGGAAGTGATTCTGGCCATGATGAAAATTTTAAAAAGAGTTTCCAAATGTCTATTAAATTGTTCCTCTGCCCCCACCTCCAACCATCCTAACCAAATCAATGTCAGTATTCTTACTGGCGTTAAGATCCCTTGCTTTCTAAAGTCAGCTCTATCACTGTCAGCTCTGAATATATTTAATAGATATATATCATGTGATTTGATACAAAGGAGGAGTTAGATGCTTGCCTAGCATTTACTTCCCTCTTCTCTGGTAACAGCTTCCCACAGCTGTTTTGCAGAATTACCTCTTACTACATAAAGTCTTTTTTTTTTTTTTTTTTACTACATAAAGTCTTAATGTGAAGTCAATCAAGTTCACTTCAGATTCACCCCTACATACTTCAAGACAACAGCATACATGGTTCACACTGTGGCAATCAGACTCTTTCTTCAAATTTAACTCTTCTAAACAGAGGAGACTGGAGATTCTTAGTACCTGGATCCTAGTGCTATTGCTCTGTATCTGAATCTTTCTTAAACCAGGCTCTTATGCTTTTTCTTTGATTTACAATAAATTCAGTGGCAAACAGTGGGTCTTTACAAAGTGGACACATAATCTGAGACTAGTAATTCATTTACTCCTCAAAAATTAAAAAAAAGGTAAATATTCTACATCAATTACTGAGGGCTCACAATATTGTTCTGTCTTGGAGGATATGATTATCTAATTTGAGACCTGTGAAACTAAAAAGTAGTAAGTTGATTTAGACTAAATTGGCTAAGAGGAACACTGATGACTGGGAGGATCATCAAGGGCTGGGATAGTCCAGACAGATGAAAGATGGGACTTAAACCAAAACACAGAAAAATGGTAGATTTTGAGAAAATTGATAGGAAGAAGAACAATTCAGGTGGGGAACTGCTTGACCAATTACAAGGAGGAAACCTGTCCTGTTGGCTACCAGGACAAGTTTGTGTCTGAGAGAGCCAGGAATCAAGTTGTAGCAGCAGTTGGAGGGCACTTAATGTCATGCTAAAATGATTGGACTAGCTCAGGAAGGCAATAGGATCCACATAATTACTTTAATGTGTAAACTATCTTGACTTGGGGCAAGACTGGATCCAAGGTGGGCAATTATGAGATTTCTATAGTGCCTACGATTTGAGGTAGAAAGAAGATGGAGCAGGAAAATGGTGAAGAAAATGGAAACTGACTACTTGATGGGAGAAAACACACAAAGGGAGACTCTGTAAGATCTGACTTAATTCAAATGACTGAATTAATATGGACAGAGAGGGTTAAATCAATCAAACCATGTTTCCAAGGGTATGAGCATAAATTATAGAAAAGCAATAATATTTTGAACTTGGTATTCCAAGAAAGAAAGAGTTTTGGTAATTATAATGTGTATGTACTTTCTCTTTGTGTCCTTTTTGACAGGTAGAAGTGGGATTGCTGAAAAGCAGCTCTCACTTCAAACACTAAAATTAACTAATACACCACAGTATATCAGTGATTCTTACTGCTGAATATTTGTTCATCTTATTTTAAGAAGTTGACTGAAGATTATTTTTCTTCCTTCCTTCCTTTCAAAACATCTTTTGATGGTGGGAATGGCTACTCTAAAACTTATTAGGAATATTTTTATAGGTACATGCATTTGGCTAAAGCAGACTTCCCTGATTTGCACTAATTCTAGGCCCAGCCCTCAATAGGCCTGGAAACTTCTATCTTGCCTTTTTGGAACCCAACAGCCATGTTATAAGGAATCCATAGCTATCTACTGAAGAGAGAGGAAGAGATACTATGTAGGAAGGGGAGGCATCTGAGGCCTTCTACCCCAGACCAGCCTCCAGCTTTTAAGCAGCTGTATGACCATGAAGCCCATACCAGGTGGAACAAAAAACAAACAAACAAACAAAAACACCACCCAGCCAATGCATAGAATTCTAAAATATTATAGATCTTCACTGTTTTAGGTACTATATTTATGAAACAATAGAAAACTGAAACAGAAAGGTTGAACTTGAGGTGTCCCTGAAACAGTCAGAGATCTCCAGCTATTAGCAGCTATGCAGATCTTATAGAAAAACCGGAGACAGAGATTTTGAAGCTATTCACTTTCCGGTGGTGACTGAAGTCAAGACCATGTGTGGGAATATCTATGACAAGAATATAAAATGAGACGAGGAAGGAATCTAGGCTATAGTCATGACAAACTTTCACATGGAAAGAATCTCAAGACAAATATGAGCCAGCAATGGAGACAAAGAAAAGTCAGAAAAACAGAAAAAGTGTTGATTCACCAAGATCCAGAGGTGTGCCACAGAGAAACATGTACCCCTGTGATGGATGTTGCCAAGAAGCACTATGACAGGGTACAGCTTACAAACAGAATAAAAAAATCCCTCCAAGAAGGCTTAACATTATTACTAACATCACCTGGAGAATTAATTTCTTCAGGTAAGATATATTTGATGTTATGTCAGTAACCTATTCTTGTCATCTTCCACCAAGTATTTGCTTATTCATACTTGATCCTGAATACAATCATTTCAAGACAGAAAATGAAGCAGCAGAGAGACTTACAGTTTCAATTTAATTGCAGATGCATGGCTAATTGAAAGATTTTCTATATATTGTGAAGCCCATTGTGATCACCTTGCTTGTTCCCAAACTGATCTGTGGAGACTGGACAATTGTAGCACTGGCTTATTTGATGTTTAATTATCATTACTTCCATGATAATTAAGCATAACTCATGCCATAGCAGTGTCTATGTTACATGGAAGGGAGAGTAAGTAGGGTATTTGATCCCTAAAGTGCATCATATTTTAATACCCCTTTCTTCTCTCTGATAAAACTGGTTTCAGTAAAAATCATGTAATAATAACTAAGAGTCACTATTTTTGGGATTTGTTCCTTTGTTTCAAAACAATGAAAAAGGAAATTACAATTTTAAAAATATTTTTCAAATTCAGTAACATATTTCATGCATAAGAGATGTACTCTTTCCCAACAAAAATATTATTCCCTGTAGGTCACCCTCTGCTTCACCGTTTTGAACACAAATAAAAACTCCAAGGGGTCACATACAATGTCAATATTGAAGTAATTCAAGTTCTATTTATTCATCTTTACAATCACTGTACCATCATTGTTTCTATCAAATTGCCTGTTTAAATAAAAAAAAAAAATACCAAGTATCATTGGGTTGGAGGCAGTAACTTTTTTCAAAGTTTCCAAAGTTGTAACTTCCTAAAGGCAGTAACTTCTTCCAAATCATTATCCAAACCAGCTCAGATGATTCCAAACTATTATGAATTTACTCTATAAATAAATGCATTGTAGCTGAGACTGTATGCTGGGGATCTGAGGTGTAATTGGGAGGTCTTTGAGTTAACTGCTATGCAGAATTAAATGTTTTTTCAATGATAATTAATAAAAATGTGTTAATTTGAAGCTTACATAAGTATGAAACTCAAAAGTAGACATGTGAATTGTTTAGGAATTAGGCCAATGAAATACTTGGGGAGAAGAGATATTTTATCATAAGCATTGTTTGGAATTGCTGATGCATGGTGACAATAAAAAGCAAACCAAATTCTAGTCAGCTTTTTTATTGTTTTAAAATTATTCTACAGACATTTCACCCCGACTGCCTGCCTGTTAGAAAAACTTCTCTCCATTACTACGCGCTCTATGCATCACTGATATGAACTGAATTACCTTTTTTTTCATTGTTAGCCTTGACCCTGAAATCCCATCCTGCTATGCGAATGAAATTTGATAAGAAATTCAAAATTCTGTAGGTGCATTTCTAGGCATAATGCATGGTGGAAAACCTTCAAAACTCTTTTGCAATATTTTTTTCTAAATACGCAAGAAAAGATATATTGGGTGGATAGACTTCATGGAAAATTAAGAGGGGAAAGAGGTGATCATTTAGATGTTGGATGACTTATGAAAATATAGAAAATGGAATTGGGTTATAATTTATGTTTCATCTGTCCTCTAAATCCATTTATTTATTCATTTAACAAAGTTTTAACTACATCTTCCATACCTTTCTCTGTGGTAGGTGTTGGGGGAAAAGTACCTTGCCAATCAAAATTCTACATAAATTTTCCCTTCAAACAACACTTTTTGCATTTTAAGATTTTTTTGGATGAAAGTCTTTGTAACATATAAACTTCCCAGTCTGTATATAGAAAGGATAATTTAACTTTTCTCTTGATGTCTCAAAGTCATCAAAATGAGCATCCATTCTGAGTATTTTGGTGTAATTCTGTGTCTCCCAGGTCTTTGCCTTTTTAGTCTCACCTTCCTTTACAGGTAGCCTGTCAGCTTTGACATCTCCTGCTGTCATCTGCTTGTCTTTAATAGTCTCTTACCTGACATTAATCTTAACATTTCCTGGTTTGAAAGTTCTATGTGTGGGAAAACTAGACAAGCAGACTTGTCTGTTATCTGGCAGCAGGTTATAAATTTCAAGAAAAAGAAAACTCCAATTCGACTACTTAAAAGGTAAGAGGAAGTTATTAACATGTAATTATCAGTCCAGTCTGCCATCTTTGGCTTTATTCACCTGTTAGTTTGCCTCCCAGATGCAGGATAGCTATCACATTTTTGAGTGTCATATCCTTCGGACAGCATACAAAAGAGTAAAAGAGACCTTTCTCTCCCCTGTATATGCATGTTTTCCATGACTTAATAAAGTTTTGTACAGGTGCATCCTTCCCCCAAAGTCTATGTCTCTCAGCTTATTGGCCAGCTTATAATATGTACCCATTCCAAAATGTATCACAGACATGGGGAATGAGTTTTCCATGGTTGGCTTAGATCAATATAGCCTATGTGGGGAGACAAGTATGTTTGTCCTCACAGTACCTGGTCAATCAGAAGAAGATGGATTTTGAATAAACTAAAGTTTGTGTTAAGAAGAACAAAGCTGGGAGAATATGGTAGTCAACCAGTGACATCTTTTATAGGAAACCTTGTGACTTTGTATGTTCAAAGGCACTTTCCATTTTCATTCTCAGTTTGGGTTTATGGCCTAGAGTGTTTATGTTGCTGGAATATTAAAAAATGACTTAAATGCTGTACATTTCTACTGCAATCCAAGGACCCTGGGATCATGGCCTGAGCTGAAAGCAGAGGCTTAACCATCTGAGCCACCCAGGTGCCCAGCATCCAACTCTTGAATTCAGCTCAGGTGGGATCTCAGGATACTGAAATGAAGTCCCATGTGGGGCGCCATGCTCAGTGGGGAATCTGCTGGAGACTCTTTCTCTCTCCCTCTGCCCCTCCCCCTGTTCTTTTTCTCTCTCATGAATAAACAAATCTTTCAAAAAAATTTAAAGCCTTAATATTTCACATATAGATTGACCTTGATCTTCACTCAGCCCATATCAGACACTTATGAGACGACACTCACATCACATTACCTACCCAGAGAGGAAAGTAGAAGTCTGAAAGAGGGAAAGGGTTGACAGTGGCATCCTCAATCATTTGTATATCTTTAACATATTTTTTAGATATTGTCCAGGTAAGAGGATTTATGGATTTCATTATTTTAATAGTAAAATCTTTACAATACCCTGCAATGAAATGAAGAGTGATCATGAAACTCCCTTAGGCTCTAGGGAAGTTTATTGGTTATTTCACAACAACGTACTTCAAAGAGTTGTCAAATTTACACATAAATTATGTATTTTTAATGAAAAAAAGAGTATTCAAAACTCACCACCTTGTCTGTCAGTAATCTATTTCCTAGACGATTTTTAATCAGTTAGTGGCATACAGTTTGTCTATTCAAAGTAGAGGTTTCACTTGAAGAATGAGACTGTAACTTTCAAAAAATACTTTACTATAGAGAGAACATTTTGCAAATGGCATGTTTGGAAACATTTCCTTTTTATGTGATTTTTTGCCAAAAATAATCAGTGTCATCTCTTAAAACTCCCATATATACACCTATTAAAAATTGGAAACAGAACTCTTGAGCTCTAAACTTAATTTCCCTACAAAAGATTTCAAGGTTTTGTGGAAACCTAAAAATCAAACAACTGATTAGATTGTAAAAATAATTTGTTGACTTCAGGGAAAATGGAAATTAACTAGTCAAACTTCAATAAAACGAATTACATGTTGGAAAATGTGCTTGAAACCTATCATGGTTTCTCAAGTCCAGCTAACAATGCACTTACTAGCTAAAGACATTTATTTAGAATAAAGTTCCAAGCAAAATAAAGTTCCTTATAAATAACAATTTTAAACATATCATACTAATTATAAAGATTTCATAAATAATCTTATATAAGTAATTAACTATGATATCTAAATTTGATTATAATCATTGTACTAAATTATCAGAAACCTTATCATTCTCATTCATTCACAAATGATTACATGGCAGATGTGAAGTCAGACGAGTCCTTAAAACTACTAAGTAGAGCCTCTTTTGATTTGATAGTTATGACGCTCATCAATAGTAACAAAACAAATAAACCTAGTTGTTTCCATAACAACTCTTTCCATAAGGCAAAAGAACAAATCTTTGGAATTCCCAGGAACCCTCTGGGAAATCTTAAGTACAGAAGATACTGTGCAGGTTTCCTATTTTTTATTCCATTTTTTTTTTTCCAGTGAGAATTTGATTTGAGGAAGGCAAAAATCAAAGTTTGCCAGGTCATTTGAGCACTTCAGATGGGATCACAGGTACCTGAGAACATGAATGGCTGTGACTTGGCTACCTATTTAAGTGACAACATGATATGTATATAAACAAAATCCTTAACACTTTCAGAAATAAAGAACATTTGTTGTTTGTTTTATTTTAAGGAGAATAATCAAGGGCATGGTAAAGTCAGAAAGACAGTGTAGAATGTCATTCTGGTAGGATATAGAACCTCTGCTATGGGGCAAATTAGTCCCTAAGGTGAACAGCAAATTTTTATAACCTCTTACTAAGAGCAGCAAAGTAAGGAAAGTTTGTTATTTTCATAGATAGGAAACCAAATTCTAGGTGTGTGTGACTAAAATATTTGATCCTAAAGGAGTCATAGCTCTTTTTTTTTTTTTTTAAATCTTGCAAATATTGCCATCCAAAGTGGACCAGGTTTGGCAAAATTTTAACACAAATATATTCTCCTTTTCAGATTCTATTTCTACGAATGTTCTACAGATCTATCAGTATGCTCAGTGTTGTCCTTCACCATGCTCTTTCTTATTCTGGAACAAAAGTCATTTTACTTCAAGACAGAAGCATTCTCTTTTTTTTTTTTTCCCTTAACCAAAATATGCCTTATTATCCTGATACTCCTAGTAGTCACAAGTCATATATTAATTATAACTTTTATGCAAAGTCAATTTTATTTCACAAGGAGAACAAGATGGTGATAATTGTGAATAATCTGTCATTTCTGCGGGACTAGCACAGCTCAGAAAGCTCATACTTCAGCTTTGTACAGCAGCACAGTTCCCTCATACAATTCTGAACATGGCAGAGAAGAACGTGCTCAATGACAAACCCAAAGATGAAGCTTTCTGTAGCATACACAAGGAAGGAGCAAAAGTATATAAACTTAAAGTTTTGCTAAACAGTATTCTATCTGACATATAAATGATCTAGGTATCCAAAGAATGTCTATACATTAACTCAATATATTATCTGTCCAGGGGTTATTTAAACACCTTGGAAATTCTCGTTAAGCTGACATATTCCTAAACATAATTACTATGGAAATAAAACACTGTCAGAAAAATGATTCAGTTTGGCCAAAGATTTATGCTTTTCATAACGTTAAACAATACCTAGAAGTAAAGCTAGTTTATGTGATCAGTTAACCTGTATACTTTTAGGAAAAACATACCCAAGTAGGAAAAAAAAAGTATTGTATGATACTGGATACTATGATACCACCAACTAATTGGAGGAGATATAGATGCTTTTATTAAATACTAAAGATTAAACTTGTCAACTATTTTACCTAAATTACATTAAATTCATAAAATGGTTCTGGGTTGGTTTTTTAGAGAATATATGTTTTTTAAACCAGTACATTTAAAGGATCAGTAGTTTAACTTCCTGATTTTCAGGGAATTTTAAGAAAATCAAATTTATATAAGCAAGTATTTCAATATGCCAATCAGAGTTCATTCCCCTAACTTACCAAACTTCACAAGCTAATAGATTAATACCACCTGGAAGTCAGAAAACACTGTACACTCAAACAATTAGAGGCAAGGATATTTCTGAACTACAGATACATAGACACACGGGCACAGGAAAATAGAGCTTATAACTTCAAAACTACAATTTCAGCAATGGGACAAGAAGAGTCAACAGCAGAACAGAAAAACTGGCCCAAATGAAAGAGATCTTCTCTTCCCAGACAGTATGACATTCTCCATTGATTTGAGCTCAAAAACAGACAAAAAGACTAACAAACCAGATTATTTGTTGTCTCTCACTCAATAGTGATTAGAGTTCTATAAACCATTAATCCATTTAGCAGAATCTCCAAATTGTCAGACCTTAAAATCAAGTTCCCAACCACTGCTGCCAAAAATGGGTAATAACTTATTGGCTGTAAATGAACCAAAATAAAACAAAGACACAAAATTAGTAGAGAGGAAAATTAAAACTAGAAAAACAGAGTCAACAATGTTCTCTTGGTGCTTTAGATTCACCTAATGAGAGCCCAGAAAAGCACATCTGGGGTTCAACCCCACATGAAGTACACGTCCCTGGCATAGAAGTTTACCTGGCTCTGTCAAATTAATCTATTGGATATCTTGCTGTAATTTCCAAACAGTTAAAACATATTTTCCAAATAGGATAATGTCAGGATGCTCACATAGGCATGAAATGAATACCCATTAAAAGATTCTTATTCAACTTGCGAGTGATTGGACAGGTATCATAACTGGTTTAAAAAAGAATTGGAATGTGGATAAGGAGTAGTGAAATGATTATGTAAATGAGATAAACCTGGTTTGATTACAACAGGAGAGGGAATAATTGAACCTCTCCTGGACATTGAACGCGCCTACCAGGGACCTACAACTAACAAAGTGATGTAAACGAGCTCAAAGAAAATAAGGTTAGAATCAGAGAATCTACAGCACTGGCCTCTAGACAAGGTAAAGTTTTCTACTGAGACTTGTATTAATTTTTCTGTAATGTTAAAGTCAAATAGAAATTTAGAGTTCCGTCACAAAGAGGGTCCAGCCATTGGGGCGACCATGTTCCTACCTCAAATACTTACATGCCCAGGCCTGGTCAGGACTCAGTGACACCAGCGACATCACTAAGTTTAGGAGTCACAAGAGCAGCTCCCCAGGGGACTGGAGAATGGGGTTAAGTGGGTGGGAACGAGCACTGGCACTGGTATCTTTCGATGCCAGGCCAACAAGAAAACCAAGTAGCACCCATATGAGCAAAATATCACAAACACGATACCTGGGAAAGCAACAATGGGATCCTCTAGTCATAGTCTTATCTAGTCATGAAGCTTCCACTCTTCAAGAAGCAAGCTGCAGTCCCCTGGAATCTGTGTGCATCACCTTCTACAGAAAGAACACTATTTCCAGTATCCATGAAGGATTAGAAGGTATTACCACTGTGGGGTATGTGATTTACTGACTTCCGAGAGGAGCGGTTTCAAATGGTGACAGTGTAGTGAATGGCCCCAGTGGAAGGAGATAGCTTGGGTGGCATAGAGAGAAGACTTGCTCATTGGCTCTGAGGAACTTAAGTTCTTGTGAGGTTAGGACGTTGGTGTGGCATCCTCCTGGCCTTTTGAAATCTCAGAATGATTATGGTGGTTGGGGTGGAGCTGAACACCCCAACTGAAGCACCAAAGGCTTTGTTCATGATGGGCACCATCTAAAGGTCAAAAGGTGAAGGCAGTGAGGGTGGAGGAGGAGAGGGTAGCACAGCAGCTGACATGAACTTAATGGAGCAGAGCCTTTTACAGAAAGACTGAGGAAGGATGGGGGAAACCACAAAGAAAGAGAGAAAAGTAGGAATTACAGCCAAGTTAGGTTCATGTATTTATTCTCTGCCTCATTCCAAAAAAGGACTTGAGGCAGGGATTATTGGCTGCTTCCTCTGAGCAGCACTATCCTCATGTGTGAAATGGGGATAGTAAGAGTTCCTCCATCTTTAGTTTTTCCCACAGATAAATCAACATATGGCTGTAAACTGCTGCATAACACAGTGCCCGGCACAGAGTACATCCATAATAAATAGCTGCATGTCTCTCCCTACCTCTGTAGGCCAGAAGCTTAGAGGGGCTTCCCCAAGCACCTCTGGGCCTGGCTCTCCCGTGATGGTGGGGTGCCTGGGCCTCTGACTGTGGAAGCACAGCCTGCTGCACCCTGTGGAGAGACAGAAGAGTGCCACGGAGAGGAAGAAGCCAGAGGTGCACACCTGGGAACCAGATAGGCCTCTTTCCAATTTCCTCTCTGCTCCCCTTTACCTGGTGACTCTCTTCCCTCTGCCTCCCTCACAATTTGTGTAAGCAGGAGGACATGACTTGGCCTTCAGCTAATTCACAGGAGTGTCCTAAGAGTGAAGGAAATACTGCTGGGGTTGTACCGGAGCTCAGTGGAATATGTGCTTGTATAAATTCAAGAAAACTTTCTTGCCTTGTAATGCCCATTAAATCTCATATTTACAGTGACCTCACTGTGAAGATATTTACCCTACAGATTTGAGCTTTGTTATAGAGAGCTAGGAACCTATAGAGACCTAGCCTTTGCCAAGCTCAATTCTTACTCTTCTGTCATTTGAGTAGCCAGCAGACCTTTCCCCAGCAACTGCAGATGAAGAGTTACCTTTACCTAATCACAGAATAGCTGTATTATCACCTCTCTTCCCCACTCCTCTCCTTCCCCAAAGTAAAAGTATCGCCTGGGCTAGAGCTTTCTTATATTCCAGTGTCCTCCAGCCTATAGTGAATGCCTCTAGGGTGTGTAATGCCAGAAAACCAATCATTATATGAAGACTTGACATGTTACTTAAATAGCTGATTTTTAAAAACTGTTTATTTTGGCTTATGGTTGTGATTGTTGTAGTGCAAAACACAGTCTCCTGGATATTTCACAGGAAAGCACAGAGGAATTTACTAAAGGCAGGAGAAGGCATAATAGGTGGGTAAACCATGTCGGGTTAGCAAGGATGTATGGTCAGGTCATCAGACCTTACAGTCTATGCAGGAACTAAGAAATAATTGTCACTGTGACAACTATAAGGAGCCAGTGTTCCCAGGCTCCTTCACACTATCAAGGTGGAGTTTGGAGGTTGAGCCTTAATGACCTCATGTTAGGAAGCCCTCAACAGTCATAGGGGCATGGGAGAATTGGGCAGAGAAATCTTACTAGTCCTTTAAGAATTACACATTAGGGGGCACCTGGGTGGCTCAGTCAGTTAAGCTTTTGGCTCAGGTCACGATCCTGGAGTCCTGGGATCGAGCCCCACATTGGGCTCCCTGCTCAGCTGGGAGCCTGCTTCTCTCTTTTGCCCCTCCCCCTGCTTGTGTGCTCACGCTCTGTCTCTCAAATAAATAAACCTTTTTTTAGATTTTTATTTATTTATTTGGTGGAGAGAGATCACAAGCAGGCAGAGAGGCAGTCAGAGAGAGAGGAGGAAGCAGGCTCCCCGCTGAGCAGAGAGCCCAACGCGTGGCTCGATCCCAGAATCCTGGGATCATGACCTGAGCTGAAGGCAGACGCTTTAACCCACTGAGCCACCCAGGTGCCCTCAAATAAATAAAATATTTAAAAAAAAAGAAAAGCACAGCCTTAGCTGTGCTTGTTGATTTCACAGGAGACGTGGGGGCCATGGCTGGCATAGCATGGGTGTAAATGCAGCACCCTGCCAAGTCCCCCTCCTACACATGCACAGGAATCCTACACTCAGGAGAGGAAGACAGGCAGAGAGTGAGAATCACTGCCTTTGGGAAAGCATCAGCCCACTCAAGTTAACACCTTTTTGTACATTTCTAAAAAGGTAAGTAATTTCATTATATGTAATAGAGGCTTCACTGGATTTAATGAGCTATCCTCAAAGAACTTCATGCTGTTTTCCATATAAGCTCTAATAGTAACAGCTAGAGTTACTCTTCCTCCAATTTACTGAGTCTCTTAGGCCAGATACTCTACTAGACATTTAATATATGTAATTCTCTTTCATTCTACGAACTGACCCTTAATACTACAGTTGAGGAAACTGAATCAGAGAGATCAAGAAACCTTCCCAAAACCACACAGCTAGTAAGTCATAGCACATCCAGGACTCTGTCAGACTCAAAACACTCTCCTCTTTCAACCTCACTTTAATAAGCTTTGTGTTGTCCTGCTGCATAACATTTTATACCAACAACCAGGACCAATGGTCTGAAACCCAAAAGAACATCTAAAAATAGGGCTTCCATGGAAAATTCACTAAAATAAAAGCTTCATGAATCTAGGGACATGACTTGTTGGAATCCCTCCTCTGTCCCCAGTACCCAGAGCAGTGACCAACACAGAAGATATTGAATAACTTTGAATACATTAAATTAATGAATGAAAGGATAAGTGAATCAACTTAAAGACTTGCTGCAAACCAAGAAAACACAATTAACCCGGAGAACTCTATTCACTAAGTTAAGAAGAAAGGTACTATATTTTTTAAAGATTTTATTTATTTATTTGTCAGAGAGAGAGAGAGATGTACAAGCAGGAGGAGCAGCAGGCAGAGGGAGAAGTAAGTTCCCCAATGAGCAGGGAGCCTGATGTGGGACTCTATCCCAGGACGCTGGGATCATAACCTGAGTCAAAGGCAGATAATTGAAGGAATGAGCCACCCAGGCATCCCAGAAATGTACTGGTTGATATAAAACCAATGGCTTGGGGAATGCAATCTATAAGGAAAGCTAAAAGAGAGCCAATTTACTAGACCTATGTTTCTCAAACTTCAGTGTTCTTCCAAAACACCTAGAGATTGTGTCATAATGCAGATTTTGATTCAGTATGGGTGGGACATAGAATTCTACATCCTTAGCAAGAACCAGGCTGCAGATTCAAAGATCATCATTTGAGTAGCAAGGATGGATTCTTCTGGATGGCATAAATTATTCTCAGGGTATTTCTCCCTTAGGAACTGGAGCACAGGCACCCTGGCTTGCTCAGAACAACAGTCAATGCAATTAGCATAAACAATCACACCTGATGTTACGGATTAGCGTATACAAGCACTCAACTGAATTATTTGTTTTTCCCTCAGCTGGTGGCTGGTTTTACTTAAAGATAATTCACCAAACATTAGCAAATTTTGAACATCTGCCAGAGATTCCTCCAGATGATCTCCAGGCCCCTACTATTAGAAAAAGTCAGAGGCCAAGCCTGTATTTATCACTCTACCAATTTTCTCCTTATTCTTCTCTTCCATTTTTTCATATTCTTATCTTAGTGTGACCACCCCTCAGGACATGTTCTCTGCTGAGAAATCATATGCTCCAAAATTACATTCCTTCTTTCAAGCACACTCTTCCCATGCTACTGATGATGATATGGTGATAATGATGCTGAACACCTGAAGCAGATTTTAGACTGTTTTGAGTAGTTAAGAGTACTTCACTCTAAGTTGCCTATGACCACAGCTGCCATCCACTCTTAGCACTACATCTCCACTACAGCACTATAGACAAATATGACCATGTTCCTTGTTGCCCAGTTCACTGTAATTTTGGTTCATTAACAACAACAACAAAAAAAGGTCTAACCCATTATACAGTAAATTCGTAGGGACAGAGGCCTTACCTATTGTTGCTTACCATTGGCTCCCCAATGCCAAGCAGAGTCTCTGACACCTAATAAAGGGTCAGTAAATATTTGCTGAATGAATACATGGTTGCACATTAAAAGAGATCTATATGTTTATGCTAGTAGACCTTTAGGGTGGTATTTCTTAAACTGAGTTTTAAGAGGTCATGAGAGACGTTTAAAAATATTGTATTTTCATTTTGGAGATAATCCAGAAAGATTAATTATGGTATAAGGAAAAATTTCTACAAGATATCAGTGCTGAAGATGTATTTGTGTGTATGGTTGAATCAGAGTCAAATAGCAGTACTGAGAGGATAAAACAAAACAAAAATGTACAAGTGAAGTTTCTTCAGTAGTCCAAATACAGAAAAGTAGAGGGACAATGTTGTAATTTGGCCTTCAGTGTTGTATATATTCACGACTCAAGAACACTATTGCATCAGCAGATTGTGAGCAGAAGACATTTTCGAGCGGAAGCCCATTGGTATCATTTATCCATATCAAATATATGGCATCTTATTTTACCTTTGATATCAGTTTCTCCAGGGAAGGTCAATAGCAACAGGGGGAGCCCAGTGGCTTCTTTCTTTTGGACCAGTTTACAAAACTGAAGGTTTTGCTAAACATCATTTTTCAGGAAGGAGGGAAAATTGGAACTGGCTCTAAACAGGACTCTCCCACATCCCTTTTACTCCACTAGTTATGAGACTGGCACTCAAGATATGAGTTGCAGTAACACATGAAAGAACAATAGAGTAAACCCTCTTGCTCCTTCTAATTCAAATGGCACCTCTCACCAGCACCAGCTCCACATAAGAACTACCTCCATTTTAGTGCACAGCTAATTATACCCGCAGACTAAATTGCATGGTATCAACTTTTGAGTATTATTCAGAAATTCCCCTTACATGTAACTTGGGATTGGCCCATTATCAATTTTAGTATAATAAGATGATGATCAATAGTAATGAGCCCTGGATGTTACACGCAACTGATGAATCACTAAATTCTATCTCTGAAACTAATAAAAAATGATCAGTTAATAATACTGAAAACTGATACTGACATATTTTCCTTTGCTAAGCAACTATGGGAGGGTGTATATTTTTCTGGTTTTATACTAAAAATTCTGGAATCAGATAAATATAAATTCATTATATGTTCCAAGAAATACTTCCTCCTGAACAAGAAAACTGTGAACCAAGCAAATACTTTATTCAACAAGACCAACACCTTATTCATTAATAATCATATAAAGATCCTTATACTGTGTGTCCACTCATCCAAATCTATCATGATGTAAACTTAGTCCAATCCCAAACATCTCTCCACTTCATAAGACCCAGCTGGGCTCAAAATCCCTAAAATATCCCCTTTAATACACTACCAAGACTCCATCCAGATGGTGCTCTCATTTTACAACAGTAAATCTAATAAATTTAGTTTTGCTCAATCAACAGGTTATTCTGGTCATTTTTGTGGGGGAGTCAACAGTCAATAGCATTAAACAGTCAAAACTGCATTAATCTCCCTGACAGAGTATAAGTGAGTGAGAGATATATGTCCTACCCATAAAACCTTTATTCCCATGACAAAATAGATAAGTGCTACAAGAATTCAAAGATGAGAAACATCAGTGTCAACTACAGGATTCTAGGGAAGGTTTCAGAAGGACATGCTTTCAGCATTGAAGTGCCTTCAAGACTACTTTAGGTTTTAAAACACGCTTTACAAAGCCTCCAAAATAATAAGAGTCTAAGACACAACTGTGTCTCATTTTTCTTTCTGCAAACTGCTGGCATTTTGTCCCAGCAAGAGCCTGGGAAGTATGGAAACAAGGTAGAAAAAAGCATCCTGAGTAGTCAGGAGAGTTGGATTTCATTTCCAGCTTTTCATTAACTCACAATCTAACTTCCAAGGAGCCACTTGACATATCTCAATTGTACTTAATCTGACAAATGTGGGAGTTGGATTACATAATCTCTAGAATCACTTACAGTGTCAATGGTTTAGAACTCTAGTTCACATCCCTTATTTACATAGAAAATATTTGTAGTTTGCTTTATAAATCAGCAAAATCCAAAGACAACAAAGCAGTCTGAAAGTGTATATTGTGTCAATATCTTTGCTCTGTTTGCATTTATAGATGTATACTGTTTGATATATACAACTCATATAAATGCTAAAAGAATACATGACATAATGTATGTGCAGAAAGCTATAATGCAGACCTGCTCTGCTTGCTCAGGGAAAGCCATCTCATTTAACCTATTTTGGACTATACTGAAATGGAACATGTTTTATTTCCATAATATGAAGTTATTTCAGACTTAGATTAAGAAGGAATGAGTCATATGTGAATTCCATAAATTGATGAAGAAGGCTCAAATTCACAAATGGCATGGAGAATTCAATAGTAAAGGAAAATAGAATTGCTTGTCTAAGTCAATAAGGCATACTTGCATGTTGTTTCCCATCTTCACATTTTTTATATTGAGACATCAAGTTGTCTGCATTCATACTGGCCAAGAGAAAAACTGTGATGTCAGAGCCATCCACCTAAAACACATGATGCTCAAAAACGTAGAATGGGTTCAAGGGTGAGAAGAGACACATGGCAATGACCTAGACCTAGCCTATATCTTGGAGTCTAAATGCAGCTGTGCCCAGTCTAGACGAGCCAATCCCCACAGGTCCACAGAAGCTTGGATGAGAATTAGGGATTGTTATTTGAAGCCACAGAATTTTGGATGGTTTGGAGTAATGAGGAAGTGGTTAATTAACAGATGAAGGAAAGATTATAAGGGAATAAAAATAAATAGTTCTGCTTGAGCCAGTAATGCAGACTATTTCCATTTGGCAGACCTAGGTCTCCATGTGGAAACAGACATAGATACAGGGCTAGTAAAATGTACCCAAGTTTGAAGCAGGGGGAGAAGAAAAAGTAATTTCTTAAAACCACATTTTAAGTAATGACGGTAAATAATAGCAATATAAATCAAAAAGCACTGGTGTAAGTGGTATTGGATATTTCCAAGCTAATATTACATGATTTTACTCAGGAAAATATACTATTTTTAAAGTAGTTAAAGAAGGTACATCCAAGTGAAAAGAAAGACTTTCTAGGTAAAACACCACGAAGAAAAAAAAGAGGCCATCTCGCTTTGGCAAAATCATTGTGAATATGAAATCAGACAAGGAAAAAAACAACATCTACCTTTGTCTGACTTTACTTCACAGTCTAGTGGCCTATATAAAATAGTTATATAAAAGCAAAGCAATTTAATATTATATTCATGAGAGAAAATCATGAACAAAAAAGTCTATAAAATTTTGTGAAAAATAAAATCAGAAAAACAAAAAAAATTTGGAGAAGAATTCTATATAGCTTCAATACACAAATAAAGAAAATGGCTAAGTGATACTGTATCTTTTTTATTCTCCCAAGTTTCTCTCAGATTCTCTTAAGATGTTACATGGACGGAGGAGTCAAGATGGGGGAGTTGCAGACTGAGATGACATCAGTCACAGGAGTTCAGCTAGATAGTTATCAAACCATTCTGAACACCTACAAACCCAACAGGAGATCAAGGAGAAGAAGAGCAGCAATTCTAGAAACAGAAAATCGACCACTTTCTGAAAGGTAGGACGTGCAGAGAAGTGAATCCAAAGCAACAGGAAGATAGACTGCAGTGGGAGGGGCTGGCTCCTGGCAAGCAGTGGAGCACTGGAGCACAAAATCAGAACTTTTAAAAAGTCTGCTCCACTGAGGGACATTACTCCAGAGGCTAAGCGGGGGTGGAGACCTCACAGGGACAGTGTGGTCTCAGGTTCCACGGGGTCACAGAAGGATCGGGGGTGTCTGAGTGTAGCAGAGCTCGCAGGTATTAGAGTAGGGAAGCCAGCTATAGAAACGGATCTGAGGAGGGAGCTCTCAGCTTGAGGTTACCTTAAACTGTGATCTGTGGAACAGTTGGGCCACTGCTTTTTGAGCAGAGAACCTACAAGTGGCAGATCAGGGGAGACTCACCTTCCTTCTCTGGAGCCAGGAATCTGCTGGATTTGGAGACCAAATGGGACTGTGTGCCAGAGACAGAAATGCTTGGTCACAGACCAGGTGAGCTCAGAGTGTGGCCAGAGACCAGGGAGAAGGGAGTGATTGAGCACTTTTCTCTGAAGGCGCACTGAGGAGTGGGGACCTGAGCTCTCGGCTTCTCCAGGCTGGAGACTGAAGATGCCATTTTCATTCCCACCCTCCAGAGCTCTACGGAAAGTGTTCAGGGAACAAAAGCTCCCAAGAGTGAACCCAAGAGGATTACTTAGCCCAGCCCCTGGCAAAGGAGGCACAACTCTGTCTCAGGCAAAGACATCTGAGAAGCACTGCAACAGGCCCCTTCACCAGAAGATCAGAAAGAATATCCAGCAAAGACCAAGCTCACTGATCAAGGAGAACAGTGGAATTCCAGAGGAGGGCAAAGCAAAGCATGGAATTCATGGCTTTCTCCCCATGATTCTTTAGTCTTGCAAAGTTAATCAAATTTTTAAAATTTTTTTTCTTATTCTAATTTTTTAAACTTTTCCTCTTTCCTCTTTTAAGATTGTCAAACTAGTTTATCTTAACAATAACTTCCTAAAAATCTTTTTAAACCTTCATTATTACAGTCATATTTTATCCTTCATTATATCTAACTTTATTTTTTGTATATATATATACGGTTTTTTCTTCTAAAAAAATTTGGGATACAATTTATTCTAATAGATCAAAATATACCCTAAATCTAGCACAGGGCTTTGTTCTAGCCTCTAGCCTGAGCAAATTCTCTACACTTTCTGTTTCTTTCTTTTTCCAACCAACTTACCTTATCAATTCCTTTTTAAGAAATTTTTAAAATTTTTCATCTTTACAGTCATATTCCAATACTTCATTGTGTTTACCCATCTATATATATATATATCTAGATAGATAGATAGATAGATACATGTATAGATATAAGATTTTCTTTCTTTAAAATTTGGGGAGGTAGTTTCTTTTAAGAGATCAAAATACACCCAAAATCAAGTGGGTGGCTCTGTTCTATTCACCAGTCTGTGTGTGTGTGTGTGTGTGTGTGTGTGTGTGTGTGTGTTTTAATTTAAAAAAAATTAATCTTCTTTTTATACCCTTTCTTCTCCCCCTGATTTAGGGTCTCTTAGAATTTGGTTAGCATACATTTTTCTGATATCTTTGCCACCCTTATAGTATTTTATTCTCTCATTCATATATTCTTATCTCAATAAAATGACAACGTGGAAGAACTCACCACAAAAAAAGAACAAGAGGCTAGGGACCTAATCAATATGGATATTGGTAATATGTCAGATCCGGAGTTCAAAATGATGATTCTCAAGGTGCTAGCTGGGCTCGGAAAAGGCATGGAAGATATTAGAGAAATCTGTATGGAGAAATAAAAGCCTTTTCTGGAGAAATGAACTAAAATCTAATGAAGCTGAAATCAAAAAAACTATTAATGAGGTGCAATAAAAAACGGAGGCTCTTACTGCTAGGATAAATGAGACACAAGAGAGAATTAGTGATATAGAAGACCAAATGATGGAGAATAAAGAAGCTGAGCAAAAGAGAGACAAACAACTACTGGACCATGAGGGGAGAATACAAGAGATACCATAAGACAAAACAATATTAGAATAATAGCGATTCCAGAAGAAAGAGAGAAGGGAGCTGAAGGTATATTGGAGCAAATTATAGTAGAGAGCTTCCCTAATTTGGGGAAGAGAGCAAGCAGCACAATCCAGAAGGCATAAAGAACCCCCCCCAAAATCAATAAAAATAGGTCCAAACCCCGTCATCTAATAGTAAAACTTAGAAGTCCTAGTGACAAAGAGAAAATCCTGAAAGCAGCTCAGGACAAGAAGTCTGTAACAGACAATGGTAGAAATATTAGATTGGCAGCAGACTTATCCACAGAAACCTGTCAGGACAGAAAGAACTGGCATGATATATTCAGAGCACTAAATGAGAAAAATATGTGGCCAAGAATACCATACCCAGCTAGGCTATCATTGAAAATAGAAGGAGAGATTAAAAGCTTCCAGGACACACAAAAGCTAAAAGAATCTGCAAACACCAAACCAGCTCTATAGGAAATATTGAAAGGGGTCCTCTAAGCAAAGACAGAGCTTAAACTAGTAGACCAGAAAGGAACAGAGACAATATACAGTAAGAAACAGTCACTTTACAGACAATACAATGGCACTAAAGTCATATCTTTCAATAGTTACCCTAACCATAAATGGGCTAAATGCCCCAATCAAAAGGCACAGGGTATCAGAATGGATAAAAAACAAGACCCATTAATATGCTATCTACAAGGAACTCATTTTAGACCCAAAGACACCTCTGGATTTAAAGTGAGGAGGTGGAAAAAATGTATGATGCTAATGGATATGAAATGAAAGCTGGGGTCGCAATCCTTATATCAGATAAATTAGATTTTAAGCCAAAGACTATAATAAGAGATGAGGAAGGACACTATATCATACTGAAAGGGTCTGTACAACAAGAAGATCTAACAATTTTAAATATCTATGCCCTTAACATGGGAACAGCCAACTATATAATCAATTAAGAACAAAATCAAAGAAACGTCGACAATAATACAGTAACAGTAGGGGACTTTAAACCCTCCTCACTGAAATGGACAGATCATACAAGCAAAGATCAACAAGGGAATAAAGGCCTTAAATGACACAATGGAACAGATGGACATCACAGACAGAATACACATTCCTCTCTAGTGCACATGGAACATTCTCCAGAATAGATCACATCCTGGGTCACAAATCAGGTCTCAACTGGAAGCAAAAGATTGGGATCATTCCCTGCATATTTTTAGACCACAATGCTCTGAAGTTAGAATTCAATCACAAGAAGAAATTTGGAAAGAACCCAATAATATGGAGGCTAAAGAGCATTCTACTAAGTAATAAGTGGGTCCACCAAGAAATTAAAGAATAATTGAAAAAAATTATGTAAACAAATGATAATGAAAACACAACTGTTCAAAATTTGTGGGACACAGCAAAGGCAGTCTTGAAAGAAAAATATATAGCAATACAAGCCTTTCTCAAGAAACAAGAAAGGTCTCAAGTACACAACCTAACCCTATACCAAAAGGAGTTAGAGAAATAAGAGCAAAGAAAACCTGAACCCAGGAGGAGAAGAGAAATAATAAAGATCAGAGCAGAAATCAATGAAATAATAACCAAAAGAACAGTAGAAGAGATCAAAAAAACTAGGGGCTGTTTCTTTGAAAGAATTAATAAGATTGATAAACCCCTGGCCAGATTATCAAAAAGAAAAGAGAAAAGACCCAAATAAATAAAATCATGAATGAAAGAGGACAAAGGGTGTTAGAGAGGAGAAGGGAGTTGGGGTAAATTGGAAGGGGAGGTAAATCATGAGAGACGATGGACTCTGAAAAACAATCTGAGGGGTTTGAAGTGGCGGGGGTGGGGGTGGGAGGTTGGGGTACCAGGTGGTGGGTATTATAGAGGGCACGGATTGCATGGAGCACTGGGTGTGGTGAAAAAATAATGAATACTGTTTTTCTGAAAATAAATAAATCAATTTAATAAAAAAATAAAAAATAAAAATAAAAATAAAGAAAAAAATGATAAATAATTTCAAATATAAAAAAAAAGAAAGAGGAGAATCACAACCAACACCAAAGAAATACAAAGAATTATAAGAACAAATTATGAGCAACTATACGCCAGCAAATTTGACAATCTGGAAGAAATGGATGCATTCCTAAAGAGATATAAACCACCAAAACTGAACCAGGAAGAAATGGAAAACCTCAACAATCCCATAACCAGTAAGGAGATTGAAGCAGTCATCAGAAATCTACCAACAAATAAGAGCCCATGGCCAGACGGCTTCCCAGGGGGATTCTACCAAACATTTAAAGAAGAATTAGTACCTACTCTCCTGAAACTATTCCAAAAAATAGAAATGGAAGGAAAACTTCCAAACTCATTTTATGAGGCCAGTATTACCTTGATCCCAAAACCAAAGACCCCACTAAAAAGAGAATTACAGACCAATATCCTTGATGAACACAGATGTGAAAATTCTCACCAAAATACTAGCCAATAGGATCCAACAGTATATTAAAAGGATTATTCACTATGACCAAGTGGGATTTATTCCAGAGCTCCAAGTTTGGTTCAACATCTGCAAATCAATCGATGTGATACAATACCTTAATAAAAGAAAGAACAAGAACCATATGATACTCTCAATAGATGCTGAAAAAGCTTTTGAAAAGTACAGCACCCTTTCTTGATCAAAACTCTACAAAGTGTAGGGATTGAGGATACATACCTCAATATAATCAAACCCATGTATGAAAAACCCACAGCGAATATCATTCTCAATGGGGAAAAATAGAGTTTTTCCCTTAAGTTCACGAACACGACAAGGAGGTCCACTATCACCACTACTATTCAATATAGTACTAAAAGTCCTAGCCTCAGCAATCAGACAACAACAACAACAAAGTAAAAAGCATCCAAATCAGCAAAGAGGTTTGCAGATGGTATGATACTTTATGTGGAAAAGCCAAAAGACTCGACTCCAAAACTGCTATAACTCATACAGGAATTCAGTGAATTGTCACTATATAAAATCAATGCACAGAAATTAGTTGCATTTATACACATCAAAAGCAAGATAGAAGAAAGAGAAAGTAAGGAGTCAACTCAATTTATGATTGCACCCAAAACCATAAGATACCTAGGAATAAACCTAACCAAGGAGGCAAAGAATCTGCACTCAGAAAACTATAAAGTGCTCATGAAAGAAATTGAGGATGACACAAAGAAATGGAAAACTGTTCCATGCTCATGGATTGGAAGAACAAATATTGTGAAAATGTCTATGCTACACAAGGCAATCCCTATCAAAATACCATCCATTTTTTTAAAGAAATGGAACAAATAATTCTAAAATTTATATGGACCAGAAAAGACCTCGAATAGCCAGAGGAATGCTGAAAAAGAAAGCCAATATTGGTGGCATTTCAATTCCAGACTTCAAGCTATATTACAAAGCTGTCATCATCAAGACAGTATGGTACTGGCATAAAAACAGACAAATAGATGAATGGAACAGAATAGAGAGCCCAGAAATAGACCCTCAACTCTATGGTCAACTAATGTTTGAAAAACAGGAAAGAATGTCCAAGGGAAAAAAGATAGTCTCTTCAACAAATGGTGTTGGGAAAATTGGACAGCCACATGCAGAAAAATGAAAGTGGACCACTTCCTTACACCACACACAAAAATAGACTCAAAATGGACTAAATAGCTCAGCGTGAGACAGGAATCCATCAAAATCCTTGAGAACACAGGCAGTCACCTCTTTGACCAGCCACAGCAACTTCTTCCTAGAAACATCACCAAAGCCAAGGGAGGGAAGGGCAGAAATGAACTATTGGAACTTCAGCAAGAAAAAAAGCCTTTGCACAGCAAAGGAAACAGTCAATAAAACCAAAAGACAACTGAAAGAATGGGAGAAGATATTTGCAAATGACATATCAGATAAAGGGTTAGTATCCAAAATCTGTAAGCAACTTATCAAACTCAACACCCAAAGAACAAATAATCCAATGAAGATATGGGCAGAGTACATGAACAGAAATTTATGCAAAGAAGGCATCCAGATGGCCAACAGATGCATGAGAAAGTGCTCCACATCACTTGGCATCAGGGAAATACAAATCAAAACCACAATGAGATACCAACTCACACCAATCAGAATGGCTAAAATTAATAAGTCAGGAAATGACAGATGCTGGCAAGGATGTGGAGAAAGGGGAACCCTCGTACACTGTTGGTGGGAATGCAAGCTGGTACAACCACTCTTGAAAACAGTATGGAGGTTCCTCAGATAGTTGAAAATAGAACTACCCTATGACCCAGCAAGTGCACTACTGGGTATTTACCCTAAAGATACAAACGTAGTGATTCAATGGGGCATGTGCACCCGAATGTTCATAGCAGCAATGTCCACAATAGCCAAACTGTGGAAAGAACCTAGATGTCCAAATGGGTAAAGAACATGTGGCGCATATATATATATATATATATATATATATATATATATATATGATGCAGCCATGAAAAGAAATGAAACCTTGCCATTTGCAAAGACATGGATGGAAGTAGAGGCTATTATGCTGAATGAAATGAGTCAATCAGAGAAAGACAATTATCATATGATCTGCCTGTTAAGAGGAATTTGAGAGGCAAAGTGGGGGGCTTAGGGGGTAGGTAAGTAAAAAATGAAACAAGATAGGATTGGGAGGGAGACAAACCATAAGAGACTCTTAATCTCACGAAACAAACTGAAGGTTGCCAGGTGGAAGTGGTTAGGAAGAGGGTAGTTGGGTTATGGACACTGGGGAGGGTATGTGCTATGGTGAGTGCTGTGAAATGTGTAAGCGTGATGATTCACAGACCTGTACCCCTGGGGCTAATAATACATTATATGTTACTAAAAATAAAAATTAAAAAAAAGATGTTAGATGTTACATGGACTTTGGTCCCAGCCTAGATTTATTTTGGTTTCAAAACTTAATAAACTTCTTTGGAGTTGAGATTAGAGGAATATCCTTTCGAACATATATTATTTATACATTTTATTAGTCTTCTAAAAGTTCATGAAGAAATTAACTGAGAAATAGAATATCTAACTGGTCATTTGAGTCCTTAATGAGTTTTAAAATAAACCTGCCCCGCGAAGAAAATGGTTATAGGAAGAAAAAACAAAAAGCAATTTCAGAAAGGGAACACAGTTTGGGGTCTGCTGTAAGAGAATATATAGCTAATACCCTGCAGTCCTTTGCCACCTTTGGCTTTCCTATTATAGTGCATCAAAGTTCAATTCTTATAATAACTGAGATTTCAGCTTTAACTTAAATCCTCTGTCCCTCACCATGCTTGCCCAGTGATTTGTCAAATCCTATCTCTGCTATGCAATTTATATGTTCCATGCCATCACCCTCACTCTGACGTCATTTCTTCCCATTGGCTCTATTACAACAGACTATTGTGAAAGATGATAAAAAATGGCCACAGTACTTGGCAGTTAAGTCCCATCAAAAGTGGAGGTCATTTCTCTAACCCTTGAATATACACTAGCCATGTGCTCTCCTTTGACCAAAAGAATGTGGTAGAAATGGTGTACTGTTGGTTCTGAGCCTTGACCTCAAGACCTTCCATTCTTCCACTACAGGAAATTGCCACCATCATGTAAACATGACCAGCCTAATGTGTTAGACAATGAGAGACACATGGCTCTGTCATCGCTATCACTCAAGCCATAGCTAGCTAACCCCAAAATAAAGAACTGTTCTAATGACCAACAGCTGATACAGGTGCATGAGAGAGCCCAGCAAACAACCACGTAGCAGACCACAGGCCAAATTGCCAACTCTAAGTATAATGAGGCAAAAGCAAAAACAGTTGTTTCCAGTCACAAAATAGTTATGATCTGTTCTTTTTTTTTTTAAGATTTTATTTTCTTATTTGACAGACAGAGATCACAAGTAGGCAGAGAGGCAGGCAGAGAGAGAGAGAGAGGAGGAAGCAGGCTCCCTGCTGATCAGAGAGCCCGATGTGGGGCTCGATCCCAGGACCCTGGGATCATGACCTGAGCCAAAGGCAGAGGCTTTAACCCATTGAGCCACCCAGGCGCCCCTAGTTATGATCTGTTCTGAAGTAGTTTGCTACACAGCAAGCTCCAAATTAATATAGCTACTAATTCATCCACTCATATTAGCACATTAATTTCAATCTGTTGAAAGTATCATGGAACTGAAGGTCTAAGAATCTTAAAAAACAAGAAATATCTACTGGGTATTTACCCCAAAGATACAGATGTAGTAAAAAGAAGGGCCATCTGTACCCCAATGTTTATAGCAGCAATGGCCATGGTCACCAAACTGTGGAAAGAACCAAGATGCCCTTCAACGGATTAATGGATAAGGAAGATGTGGTCCATATACACTATGGAGTATTATGCCTCCATCAGAAAGGATGAATACACAGCTTTTGTAGCAACATGGACGGGACTGGAAGATATAATGCAAGTGAAATAAGTCAAGCAGAGAGAGAGTCAATTATCATATGGTTTCACTTATTTGTGGAGCATATCAAATAGCATGGAGGACAAGGGGTGTTAGAGAGGAGAAGGGAGTTGGGGGAAATTGGAAGGGGAGGTGAACCATGAGAGACTATGGACTCTGAAAAACAATCTGTGGGGTTTGAAGGGGCGGGGGGTGGGAGGTTGGGGGAGCCAGGTGGTGGGTATTAGGGAGGGCACGGATTGCATGGAGCACTGGGTGTGGTACAAAAAAACAATGAATACTGTTACGCTGAAAATAAATTAAAAAAAAAAAAGTGACTAGAAGTTGCTCTACATTAAAAGAAATGAAAGCCTTGTGGTGGGTATCAAGGAGGGCACATATTGCATGGAACACTGGGTATGGTACATAAACAATGAATCTTGGAACATTGAAAAATAAAATAAAATAATAAACTGAAATAAATATATATTTCATTACTTAAAAAAAGAAATGGAAGTGACATTACAAACAAATTCATTGTCAATTTTAGTGGAGTCCTGGTTCAGATAAATAGCTATCCATGACATTTTGGAGGCAATTAGGGTAATTTGAATATGCATCAGACATTGAACGTTATTATGAAATTTTTGTTAATTTTCTTGGGTATAGTAATAGTATTGTGGTTATATAGAGAACATTCCTTGAATTCTCAAATATTTGTTGAAGAAGGATTGAAGAATGAAGTGTCATGATGTCTACCACTGAGTATCATATGTTTTAGCAAGCAAATGTATCCATGTGTGGAAATAAATTGAGAAAAGTGTTTTAATGTGGCACTATGTTAACAATTGTTGACTCTTGTTGGAGAATCTGAGTGTTTATTGTATCATTTTTCCAAATTCTCTATATGTTTAAAATGGTAAATAAAAGGTGTCAGAAAAGTAAAAAACAAACAAACAAACAAACAAACAAAACAAGAAATAGCAGGATATAAAGATAACAAGAAATTCTTGGGAGATGAGAGTGAAATCAAGGTCATAGAAAAATAAGGGAAATAGTTGAAAAATACCAAGACCATTCTCAGAAACTTCTGATTTCCATTTCCCTAGCTCTTGCATGTTCTTCCTTTCCTCTCCCTAGAATGGAAACCAACTGTTTATTGAAAGAAGACAATGTATTGGTCTGATATTTCTGAGCTCGTCATCATAGTTAGCACAAATGTGTAGAATATGTTCATTATGTGTCCAACATAAGGCTAAGGGCTTTGTGCTAATGATTTCCTTTAATCCTTGCAACAAACTTAAGAGAGAGCATAATGATCATCTTCATTTTACTAATAAGAAAACAGAAGCACAAAGAATCACTTGCTCCAGCTCATACAGTAAAGGGCATAAAGTGCTTTAACCCCAGGGGATCAGTCACTGTAGCCCGCCCTCTTCATCAAACTTCTTCCCTCCCTTGAACACTTGGTTGGAACTCAGGAGCCACTACCTTTGGGTTTCAGGTCTCATAGGCCTGACCATTCCCATTTTTTCTTATGTGCGTCTTTGCCCTCTAGAGGCATATGACATACTCTGTATTCCTCATCCTTGTTTAGAGTAGTGGTTCTGGGGCTGTAAATACACTAATGCCTACATTCCACCCCCAGAGAATCCAATTTAATTTGTTTAAAATATGGCCTGGACATCAGCATTTAAATCAGCATTTAATCTAATGTATAGCCAAGGTTGACAATAACTGGTGCAAAGGGATGAGAGATTATTCATTCCCCACCCCCCCCAACCTGAAGAAGGGTACTTACAAGAAGTAGCTTATAGATAAAAAAATCAGATCAGGTTACAGTAGAATCAGCAATGCTTGAAGGCAGAAAAGGAGTCCACCTCACTGATATGATTTTATGATCCTGGCCAAAAATGCCTTTCTCAAAAAAAAAAAAAAAATGCCTTTCTCTATGCCATAGTATTTGAAATTCTACCAAGGGGGAAGAGTTAAAGCTTATATCACTGTATTCTTCCACCATCACCTTTTAAAATACAAAATCCCCACAGTGAGGATAAACTTGTTCATGTAATTCTTACAGTTATGCCTGTTCATTTTCCAGATCACTCTTCCTAAGACAGTAAGTTCGGATTGGGGTATTGAGAGAGTACGAAGTTTGATTGTTAAAGATGAACTTGTTTTTGAATCATGGGTCACTACTCTTGGGAGTTTTAGCCAAGCTAGGAAACAGAGGAAAGACATCTGAGGACTTCTGACAGTGTGTGAGAGAGAAGGGGATGACTGAAGCTAGCAGGCTGGAGTGAGGGGCAGGAAGATATGGAGGATGGGGGAGTGTTGCTTTTACTTGAGCCTGGAGTCTGAAGACAGTATTTGTTCCTTTTTTCTTTTTCTTGTAACATCTATTTGTTAACTTATTTAAGAACTGTGCATAAAGTATCTGCAGTATAAAAAATACAATTTAAAATACAAAGATGTCAAAGACATATGCCCCCCAGGAATATAAAATCTTAAACAACTTTCAACAACATTGTGATAAAACAGAGGAAATAAGATTGAATCTCATTCAGTTTTCTTAAATTCAAGAGCCTAAAATAAATGCTTAACTTTGGGTGGACTGCATTACTGTCTAATGATCTTTTGTAATTTACAATAATTTTCTTTTTGATAATCTTAAATTCTGAAATGTAACTAAATCACTGAGAAACACTTCTCATTTTGAATTAAAGCAGGGCCTTAGAAGTAGAAGAATGTACTGAAGACTTTATTTCTCTTTGTAACCAACAAAATCTTTAGAAAATATAAACCAATATTAGAGAATAAAATTAAATTCAAAGCTCTAAAAACTTAACCTAGTCTAGTGGAAGGCTTGACAACTTCAGCAGAAATAAGGGAATTTTTCCTTCATCTCAATTATATATGAAACTAATTTTAATTTGTCCTAAAGTGAGTGAAAGTATTGATTTTCATTTGTTTGGTGGAACCTCATATAATCTCTGACCTTCTAGCAAGAGTCACTACGTATAGTCAAAGCAACAGTAAAAATGGTGATAGCATGTTGAAAAAGAGACAAACAGCTCAAAAAGAATTATCATATGGAAAAAAGAAGCCATATGTTTTAATAATCATAAGGATCATAGAGGACCAAGAACTTGAAAAATGTGGACAATTACAATAAACTGTCGAGAGGTTCCTCAAAATCTAAATGAACTAGAAAAGATTTTCCCTTTCCAGTCTGTTACCATTTTTGAAACTTATAGTTACTAACTCCTTTGATAGTCTTCTGAAGAAACAAACATTTTAATTGCATGAAAAACTATATAGAATGAGAGGAATGAACCATTTGAATTGTAAGGTGATATAGGGCTGGAATTAGAAATAATGTAGTGTCTTGTCCAGCTATGTACCCACACATTATAGGTAGGAGGAGTTGGATAAAGATTGCAGGGCCCCAACTTGAAAGATTCTGGTTTAACGGTTCCATGTTGGCACGTGGAAATCTGTACTCTAGTTGATTCTTTTGAGAGTTATCTGAGGTCTACAATGGAAAAACCCTTCTTCTTTGTATTTTATAAATGATGACATAGAGAGTAAGAATGAAAACTGCATATTTGGAGAGTAGAGAAAAACCTTTGTAATACCTTTCAGGGGTTCCTCTTAGATTCAACCAAATATACAGACTTGCAAGACTATGACAGTTCACATTTGCCCTAAGTCTACTCAGAACATATGGGTCAGGGGACAGAGGTCCCTTCCAAGAGAATCTGTGCAGCAGTTCATCTGTAGGACAGTTCACACAGCTTTAGGAGATATCCTCTCCCCAGGTGACACAGTTCAAGTTAAAGGAGACAGTTCCAAATCAGGCAGCTGGGTAACTGACCTGAATTAGAACACATATCACTCCTCACAGATACCAATACCACTTGGAACAACTCTACTGGCAAAGTTTCCAAAGTCCTCCAAGGCACCTGCTCCATATCAAGAGTCCCTGTACACAAGTAAGCCAAAAGCTATGACTTTAGCTCATGAACTCATGGTTCTTACCAGTCCAGATCCATTTTACTCATTAGGAGACATATTTACCTAGTAAAATAGTTGACACATAATCATCTTACCTGGTTTCTAGCATAGCAAAGTTAGCCATAAGTCACTTTCTTCTGCAACATAGGTTTTGTTAACACATCCACAGTCATAAGTACCATCCCCAAAATTACATTTTTTTTTTTTATTTTTTATAAACATATATTTTTTATATACATATATTTTTATCCCCAGGTCTGTGAATCACCAGGTTTACACACTTCACAGCACTCACCAAATCATATACCCTCCCCAATGTCCATAATCCCACCCCCTTCTCCCCAACCCCCTCCCCCCGGCAACCCTCAGTTTGTTTTGTGAGATTAAGAGTCACTTATGGTTTGTCTCCCTCCCAATCCCATCTTACATTTTTTATGTGGTTCTACCTGAAGGGCTATTGCTATCTCATCTCATTTTTACAAAATAATGCCAGGGATGGGAGAATGAAGTAATATAAAAAAGGACTTATTATTATTATTTTTTAATAGTAACTTTCACAAATCTCAGTGCAAGTCTCTATGTGGTCTAGAAGGTGCCTCGGGAGATTTGCCTCCTCTTTCCCTCATCTTATGAGCTAGAAGTCTCACTCCACAAGAAAAAACAAGTTTTCAACTTGGACAAGTTAATTGTATTTCCTAGTTTCTTTTTCAAATTTTTCCTAAATTCACACCTAAATTTAACTAAAGGGGAGGTATTTACATATGCATACATCTGGAATATGTTATCATTTCACAAAAATCTAAAGACCATGTAAAACATTTCTTAGTAGTCTTTTCTAAATACTAATGAATGAAGTTTCACATAGTTCTTATTTTTCTGAAAGGAGTCAGATAAAGATAACCAAGATCCATTACTCTAAGATTCTTCTAATATAGAAATGTGCACTATAAATGTCTAAGGGGGGGGGGATTAAGCATGCAGCATTCTCTAAACTTGCTTGACCATGGAATCCTTTATGAACAGAACAGTCACTTGACATATAATGTGAAAAATACTAGAACATGAATTTTCTTTGCAGTACCTCTGAACATTGAGTACTTTTGGAAAAGCCTTTGTTTCAATTTAATTGTGTGAATGTGCCAAGAATTCCTAAATTAGAAAAAAATGCCTGCAAACCTCGCACAACACCAATTCTCTGGTTGGGAACTTAAAGAAACTATAATCACCCAGGGCTATTTATTCTACATATTAAGATGGTCTCCATTAATCAGAAAAATACTTTGGACAGTATCTAATACAAACTATGTGAAACTCTGCTGACTTCAACTTCCAATAAAATGCTTTACTTCCTAGAACAGGTTTTAGGGTGAACAGCTACACATTTGTGATAAACAGTTATCATTTTTACTCATGACTGTAAGGACTGTAAGAAATTACAATAGTCTTGAGACGAAAAGCTACATATTGGACAAAAACAAAATCTCTTGGTCTCAGACTAGTTTAAGAATAAAAATAAACAAAATCAGAAACACCAAAGACAAAAAAAGAAAACCAACTTTGTCATGATACAACTCTTAACCTTTATAATACCCTGCTGTGAACTGAAAATCTTTGATATCAAAGAAAATAATTATTATTGTGAGGGTTTTTTTTTTTTTTTTAATCTACTCGTAAGAGAAAGGCACTGTGAGGGGACTTAATGGGTTTTGCCAGATTTTACAATAAAGAACACTACTTGGAACACAGTTGCCTAATAATAATTATTCATTGACCTAAACCAGGGAACAGAAAAGGTCATCATTAAACTTTAAGACCTCCAGGGACTCTTAATTCTGAGACAAGCATTACAGAGAATGGTGGCGTTGGAGGAAAAAGAGATAAAAATGCTAAGATCATGTTTATAAAATAAAAAAATAAATAAAAAATAACTTAAAGAGCAAAAAAAAAAAAATGCTAAGATCATGTGGCAGTGAAATATCCATACTTTCACTCTTTTCCTTTCCTTCCTCCCAGAAACTTTGCAGGCCACAAATCAGTTATTGAAATGCAACTAAGTCTACTTTGCAGTTATATCTATGTCTCTGTGTACATTATATACTTCATATATGGGAGAGGAAGTATACAAGAGAATAAAAGAGAAGAGACAATACCTAGAGATTGTAAAAATGAGATTGGAAGGGCACCTACTAGAAGAACAAGGGAAAGCAATCTAACAGGAAGTAAACTACTATATTTTCCTTGGTATCAAATGTTCCTGAATCTCTTAACGTGCTTAATTGATAAATAGGACCTACTAGGAATTAACCTTATTTTAGTGGATTCTTGGCTTGGTAAAAGGGCATTAGGGTTAAGCTCTCATATAATTCAATAGAATTTGAGGATGCCTGTCTTATAGTGCAGTAATTTTAGAATAGTTAGGGACTTAAAAGCAACATTACAACATAAAGAGCACATTCAACAGTAACTGTTTAGATAAATGATTTAAAATATATCTATTGGACAAAATATAAGATACATAATCTTTCTTCGTGCATTTTCTTCTGCTTTCATTTATACAAGTACAATAAACCAATTCAATATGATTAGAAGCTCTTATCACAACTGTTTGTGGGCAAGGGATTGTGCAATGTAGTACAACTCACTGTCATTTGTCAGGACAGGCTTAAGTGGCTCAGGAATGGAATCCCCTTTTGGTATTCTGTGATACTCATCTATCTTTTTTGTTCAAGCCTGTGATCTTAGGCAGACTTAGTATTAAACCAGTCCAGTATTTAGTAAATAAGGCGGGGATTTTTAACAGTTTCATGCCTATTAATGTCCTATTTGTAACTGAGAGCTAGAATGAAGGAAACCAACTAAGGCTACAATATAAGTCTTAACAACTGTGTCCAAATTCTCAAAAACTCCTTACACTTAAGTAGTAATGTGTGGACAGAGAAAATATGGGAAAATCATCAGTAGAATAAGTAATAGCAGAGCTAAAGTTAAATTGTTATCTTTTTACTTTCCGATGTTTTTTTAAGAGAACAGCTAATACCCACTGATATTTAAAAAATTGGTTTTGAATACATTGGAAATATTTTTGTTTTGTTTGATTTGTCATTTAGATTATTTATTGCTGTTTTAGAAGGAATCTTGAAATTAAGAAACACCAATATATGTATATGTACACAAAAATAGTTGGCTATTTTGGGGTAATAAAAATCCATTTGAGGGGCGCCTGGGTGGCTCAGTGGGTTAAGCCGCTGCCTTCGGCTCAGGTCATGATCTCAGGGTCCTGGGATCGAGTCCCGCATCGGGCTCTCTGCTCAGCAGGGAGCCTGCTTCCTCCTCTCTCTCTCTGCCTGCCTCTCTGCCTGCTTGTGATTTCTCTCTGTCAAATAAATAAAATCTTTAAAAAAAAATCCATTTGATCAGGAATTTTCTGATTATGTGTTTATGGACTCTTTCTAAAACATAAATCTTACAGATCAGGTAACATACTTTTTAAGGGTCCAATCTAATCAATACTACACCTGTCTGATGAGGCAAATAATGGCCATTCTGTTGTTTGATAGAATAGTGACAATGTTATATCCTCACTAAACCCTGAAAATGCCTTCACACATTTCCATATGATGGATCACACGAAAATGTTAGTTTCGTGTCCTACCATATTTATAGTAATGCACATAGGTTTATCAGAATAACAGGTTCTAAATTAAAAACCTGTGTTTGGTGGGGATAATTCTAGCCAAGATCAATAGTTTAACACTTTACAGGGAATACATGAATTAGGCAAATGCTAATTTTAAAATTAGGACATATTTTTATTTATACTATACTGATAAACATTTTAATATAAATTGTTCCAAGGTGATTATGGATTTTCTTTTTACATAATATGCTTTCTAATTATTAAATATAAAATGGAAAAAGATGGCATCTCTCATGATTTTGGCATTGTATGTATGGTCAGGACTAAATAACAAGAAAATTAATTGTCCCATGTGTTCACACTGACCTAGCAGTGTAATGTTGAGGTCATATGATAAAGTGAGGAGAGTTAGGCTTTGAATTAATAATTATTTTTCTCTTCTGAACTTTATATGGATATGCTCAAGAGGTAAGGGATTTCTTATTTACAACCCCAAAATGAGCCTTGATGGTTATACACCCTGAGTGGGTCATATTCTAGCCATGTCATCTTCGGCAAGTTCCTTAAATGGTCTGAGATAGGAGTTAGGATCATATTATAAGAGATACATGAGCAGAACAGGCTACAAGTAAGAGAAAAAGAACTCAGTTACATTTTTTTTTCAATCAAACTGTGGTCAGAATGTTTATATCATTATAAGATATTATGTATCATTTTCATGGCTCCATCCCAAAGCCTGTAAGGAAGAAAGATTCAATGATTGGGATCACCTAACTGGAAAATAAAAGGTGATTAACTACTAGAATGTAGATGAATAAGGCAGATTTCTGGACTATCTAGTAAACAATTATCTTCAGTTTTGATGAAGAAGGGAAGACAGAAGTTGCATCAGAAGAGATTCAAAGTGGCTGGCAAATCTCAGTGACAACAAAATCTATGGTTTCTCAAAGTCAGTTGCAAGTTGTCTCCATAGACATTCCCAAGGGCTATGAATACATATTCTGTAAGACTTCCCTAACTCTTTTCTTTTTTTGTAAAACCAAAATCTTGTTTCTGAAGGGCCAGAAAACTATTGGTTATGGCAACCAACTTCTAGCTTTCTCTTTTCAAATCTGTTAAATCATCACAGTTGAAAATATTAGTGAGGTGTAGTCCTAAATGCTATTTGTCTTAATAACCCATTCCATGTTATATATAATCCATGGCTCAAAATTAATAGGCCCAATGAAGAGATCATTCGAGCTCTGTAATTTAGTTTGAAACAGTACAGAGAGTTTACCTAGAAAATCACTATTTTAATAATGCTGAAAGAACAATAAATTACCTTACATTTATATAGAACTTAACAGTGTTCAAAGGAACATAAAATGCATTATTTTTTCCTGAAAAACCTCCTGATACACAATTGTTATACTCCTTGGCTCATGACATTTTAACATCACTGACCCATACATGGTTCTCTTTTATTCTATTTCATACACTTACATTCACCTGCATTTTCTATCAGATTAATAATTGAACAGGAAATCCATTATTCTTGATCTTTAAAATAAGTTTAATAGACTGGAAGTGCAAGATTATTATTACTGCAACATATAGTTGCTTAGTGCTCATATACCATGCACTGTATTTCCCTTTATAATTTGAAGCAGATCACCATGGAATTAGGGGCAATTCCATTCCCCTTCAGTGTGCACTTTTATAAAAATAATTATAAGTATCAATGTAACCAGTTGCTGCTTCTGTGCACTACTTTCCCCTCACAAGTCCCTTTGAAACCTCCACAACTCTCCCATCTTTAAAACATGGAAGTCGTCTGCCAAACAAAACTTCAAATGAGAGACAATCTTGGTAACTTGTGCACAAATAGAGCAGCTGTATACTTATCAAGATAATCAGCCCTTACTTTTTAGTTATGAAGGGAAAGTTACATGTCACTTTTATATCGTTTTCTGTGACAGCCTGCATTAGGGTCAAAAACTGCCAATTACCATGTAGTGCCAGGAACTGCATCAATGCATCAGTCAAATTTTTGGCTTATTCTTAACTTTTCACAGTTTTTTCAAGAGTAAACTTTTCAAAGAAGAATATGAATGTTTTCTTAACTTCACTTGTTTTCCAAAGGAAAAATACTAAAAATTTGATTGACTGTTAAGCAGAAGCTTTGTCTTCTTTGAAAGAGGAGGGAGGAAAAATATGCGTTGTTACTTGAATCCATTCTGGCCTTTGTCCTATTTTTTTTCTTGCTTTAGAAGCCTCCCACCTCTTCAGTGAATTAATGGGCAGAAAATTAAATGTCAAAGTCCTTCAGTGTCAGAAATTATATTTTACCTTCCTTGTAATAGTTTAGCTAGGCATAGAATTTGAGGCTGACTGATTTTTACTTTCATGATTTAATCTGCTTTCATGAAATCTACTGTTTTCTGGCATTTATCCTTGCATATGAGAGCTTGCTCACATTCTAATTGTCTTTCCTTTTGTTCCTGGTACATAGTCTAACTTTTGTTTCTAGTATCTCAGATGCTCTCCTTTACCTCTGATATCTGGGTATGGATTTACTTGTATTGGTCCTATTGGACATTCAACAGACACTTTTAATCAGTGGACTCATTTTCGGTTCTTGAAAATTCTGACATTATCACTTCAAATATTGATTCCTGGACATTTCTTTATTCATTTCCTATGAAATGAATGATGTTGGAACTTTATAAGCTATGTTCCTTGTCTCCTAATTATTCTTTTATATGTCTGTTTTGAATCTCTTTTCCTTTTATTCTGCTTTTGATATAAATTCCTCTGCTAATTTTCATGTATGCTCTGTGCTTTCTGAAGTTAATCTGTTGAGCTTTTTTAAAATATTTTTTTTCTGGTAAAATCATCCCCCCAAATATTTATAAATTTTAAAAGCACACAAAATAAATAAAAATAACAAACATCTACAGTGCCAGCTCCAGAATTATATACTTTTGGTGATTTGGCTTACTCTTGAACACCTTTCTTCCTACACAGATACTTTACACACTACTGAAAACATGAATATGGGCATTTTTTGAACAAAAATAATTAGAAACATCACTCATAAAGTTAAAGTCCTCTTCAATCACCACCTCCATTGTTGATCTACTCCTCTACTATACTGAAGTAAATACTATTAAATAAGTAACCATGCAAGTTCTCAAGTATTATTTTATGTGTTAATATACATAAACATTTCATTTTATGCCAATTATATCAAGTATTTACTAATGTTTTTGAAATTTTCCCACATACTGAAACACATAAATGTATTTGTTTAATTTCAGTACACTATTTCATAATGTGTTTTGCCACATTTTATTAATTTATTCTTCTTTTGATAGTTTATGCCTGTTTATTTTGGTGTCAATTTTTCTCTATTATAAACAGTACTAAAAATAAACAATACCCTTAGGCATGTCTTTTATATGTGTTTGTGACTATTTCTCTAGGGGAAATATCAAAGTCAAATTTCTGGGTGATGAGGTGTAGACATTTCATCAGTCTTACAAGTGTCAAACAGTATTTAAAATTTTATCAATCTGATCAGTACAACGTAGTACGTATGTGTAACTGGCATTTTCATGATTACTAATGAAGCTGAGAAAATCTCTGTGTGTTTATTGGCTTCTTTGATTATCTGTTTAAATGTTTTCAGTATTTGTTAATTAGTTTGCTTCTTGTTAAGTAGGAAATATGTGCATATTCAGAATAGTGATCATTTGTTATGTGTATTATGAAAAGTTTCTTCAATAATGAAATTTATTTTATATGTCCACTAGTTTTGTTCTTTTGGTTATTTTTAGGACCCCCTTTTTGTCTGTTTTACTCTTCTTTATAAGATTTTATTTATTTGAGAGAGAAAGAGAGCATGGAAGAGACAGCAGTAGGACGTTGGTAGTGGGGGAGAAGGAGGGGATGGAGAAGCAGGATCCCCACTGAGCCAGAAGCCCAAGGCAGAGGCAGGGCTTGAACCCAGGACCCAAGAGATCATGACCTGAACTGAAGGCAGATGCTTAACCAGCTGAGCCACCCAGATGCCCCCAGACCTCTTTTTGTAATGGTTTATAATCATCCCTTCGTAATCGTAATTACTTAGTAACTGTTCTCTTTGGGTCACAGCTATCTCTTCATCTCTTTGACAATCATAAATATAATTATTTTTGTAATTTCTGCCCCTTATTTTCAGTTCATCTAGAGTAATTTTAGATCCTAGGTTGATTTACAGTTTGTTTTTTTAATCTTTTATTTGTTGTCATTTTTTTTTAAGACTTTATTTATTCACTTGGCAGGCAGAGATCACAAGTAGGCAGAGAGGCAGGCAGAGAGAGAGAGAGAGAAGAGGAGGAAGCAGGCTCCCTGCCGAGCAGAGAGCCCGATCAGAGAGCCCGATGCGGGGCTCAATCCCAGGACCCTGGGATATGACCTGAGCTGAAGGCAGAGGCTTTAACCACTGAGCCACCCAGGCGCCCCAGTATTTGTTGTCATTTTTGATATAAATGGAAGTAACCATTAATATGATTTAAAATATGATTGAATAGTTTCACTAAGTCATGTTACAGACATTGCTCTTTCACTAAATGTAAATGAGGATCAGGTAACAAAGGAGACAAGGTGGTGTGGCAAAGGTTTAGCAGATTTAGTGAATGAGGTGATGATCCTATGTGGCTGCTTTGAAGAGTGAAGCAAGGGCCACAGGGCAAGAAATGCAGCTGGTTTTTTAGAAACTGGATAAGGCCCGGAAACATTGTCTTCTGAAGCCTCCAGAAGGGATGCAGTCATGCCTGTACCTTGATTTTAGCCCACTGAGACACCATGGTGGACTTCCGGCTTATAGAACTGTGAGCTACTTGATTTGCATTGTTTTAAGTCACTTAGTTGTGATAATATATTATTACAGCAACAATAGGAATCTAATACAGTAGCTTCCCAGCTCTAGCCTCCTAAAAGGTAGAGCCTGCTGATAGAAGCTTCCTTCAATCAGTCTCCCCCTCACTCACTACTTTGTACAGTAATCCTACTTCCAGTTACAACCCTCATGAAAAGCAATCAATGTTAGGCCTGTACACCCACAGGACATAAATTTCAGAATACATTTTCCTACTTCCAGACCTTGATCCCAGCCTGCTATATCCCCTCAGATCTGCCTGCCACACTGTGCACCTTTTGTTTCTGCTTTGTGTTTGGTCTGGAAACATTTATTTTGTTGGGATATGTCTTTTATCTATTTTTGTATTTTATCTATCATTCCCATTAGAACAGTAATGATACATTGACTTTTTGGTAGAGACAGTTATGTAAAGTAATTCTTGAGGCTGCCCCACTATTCTAATAGCAATCAATGCACATGTTTATAATTTCGTGTCCTTTCATCTTCTGCTTTTATGCTCCCCTCTATTCCTGGATCTTCCTCTCACATTCACGAAGCCTTCCAAAGATAAGATTTTATTTTCCCTCCATTTAAACTCTGGAAAAAGGAAAATGCAGAGAACATGCAGAAGTGGCAATGTCTTGAACCAACTACTCTCTGCAATCTCCTCCCAATTTGGTGAATCTGTTTACTATTGTTGTATTTCCAGAGGGTATATAGATGCAAGAGTGACTATAAAAGATGAAATTCAAAAGGAGGAATTTAATCCAAAAATCTCCCATTTCAAAAGTTTTATAAATGAAATAAATTTTTAAAAATACATCCAGGTGAAAATTTTGTTTAGCAGAAAATATGTCCTCATTGCTCAGGCCAAGCATTATAGGGAAATAGAACTTGCAGAACAGAATTATAAACCAAGTAATCAAAATATTAAAATATCAGTAATCTGATATATTGCAAATCTGAGTTGGTATAAGAATCCATGAATACCATTTTCTAGTGTGCAGGGAGCAGGACTTACAGACCCTGTTGAACCCCTCAAATCCAGTATCATCTGTTATTTTTATTTTTTCCTTTTAAAAAATACTTTTATTTTTAATTAATTTATTTTTTAAATTATTTTTTCAGTGTTCCAAGATTCCTTGTTTATGCACCACACCCAGTGCTCCATGCAATACATGCCCTCCTTAATACCCACTACCAGGCTTTTCCATCCCCCCATCTGCCTCCCCTCCAAAACCCTCAGTTTGTTTCTTATAGTCCACAGTCTCTCATGCTTCCTCTCCCCCTCTGATTTTGAGGAGATAAATTACAACCATCATAAATAAGGTACACCAGGGGTGCCTGGATGGTTCATAGGTTAAGCATCCAACTCTTGATTTGGGCACAGGTCATGATCTCACGGTAGTGGGATCCAGCCCTGTTTTGGGCTCCATGCTCAGTGAGGAGTCTACTTGTCTCTCTCCCTTTGCTCTTCCCCCTATTGCCCTCTCTCTCTCTCAAACAATTAAAAACATCTAAAAAAAGAAATAAGATAAACCAACCAAAAGTATCTGAAATGAGCTATTTGCATTTTCAAACATGTTGCAGTTTCATAGTTTCCTCAATTTTGTAAAAAAAAAAACAACACTATTTTTAATAAAAAAATTAAAAACAAAAGAGGGTGCCATCTTGTGGGGAGACCTTCTAATATGATGGTCAAAATATTTGTTTCTCGGGGCACCTGAGTGGCTAAGTGGGTTAATTCTCTGGCTTCATTCAGCTCAGGTCATGATCTCAGGGTCCTGGGATTGAGCCCCGCATCGGGCTTTCTGCTCAGCAGGGAGCCTGCTTCCTCCTCTCTCTCTGCCTGCCTCTCTGCCTACTTGTGATCTCCCTCTCTCTGTCAAATAAATAAAAAAATAAAGTCTTCCTGTATAAGTTCTAGCAGTTTTGGAGTGGAGTCTTTTGGGTTTTCCACATATAGTATCATATCATCTGCGAAGAGTGATAATTTGAAGTGGTGTTGCAACATGGGGGCTTAAGTGGGTACGAGAAGAATAAATGAAAGAAGATGGGATTGGGAGGGAGACAAACCATAAGTGACTCTTAATCTCACAAAACAAACTGAGGGTTGCTGGGGGGAGGGGGTTTGGGAGAAGGGGGTGGGATTATAGACATTGGGGAGGGTATGTGCTTTGGTGAGTGCTGTGAAGTGTGTAAACCTGGTGATTCACAGACCTGTACCCCTGGGGATAAAAATATATGTTTATAAAAAATAAAAAATTATATTAAAAAAAATAAAGTCTTAAAAAATATTTGTTTCTGAAGGCTTTCAACAAGTGAATAATGTCATCCAAACGACTTAGTCACCTATAAAGTAACCATGTCATCTGAAGCTACTCCTGTTACATTATCTAATTCCTAATGGCATTCAACTACTACTCATTTGTTTGAAGCTATTTTCAGAAAAATATATGGACTAGATATAGTTTCACTTTCTGCTTTCAACTCCTTTCATTGAAATTCCACATCACTCATGTGCAAATTATCTTAACCAAAATTACCTGTACAGGTCAAACAAGGCACCTGCCAGACTATAAATTGTCTCCAGAAGAGCCTCATCAAGATTGTCATGTCAACAGCCTCATTCCGAGAGGCTCCTTTCAAATCCATGTTCTTTTATACATTCATTTTTGTTGTTTGTTTTATTGTTTTTGTTCTCCCCTTACTAAATCAGAATTCATAATTTATGGTTCTTATTTGCTCACTGATATGACCCCAGCAACTTGTACTCCACATAGTACAGAAGAGCAGTTTAATTAACACACATTGAATGAACAAATGAATGCTTCTCATCCAAAGTATGGATGCCACGACTGGACCCAGGATAGGCATTTGCCAAGGGCAACCACACGTGGTGTGGTGCAAGGTCTCCATCCA